>NW_026542596.1:108749238-108910834 GCF_028750875.1 Macrosteles quadrilineatus | reverse complement strand
CTATCAGGTTGCATTTCGTTACTTTTTAGGGGCATCTCAGAACTATCAGGGTTCATTTCGTTACCCTACCAGGGTTGCATCTTTTTTACTATCAGGGGCATCTCTTTATTATCAGGGACATCTCAGTACTATATCAGGGTTCATTTCGTTACTACCAGGGTGCATCTTTTTTACTATCAGGGGCATCTCTTTATTATCAGGGACATCTCAGTACTATATCAGGGTTCATTTCGTTATACTACCAGGGTGCATCTTTTTTACTATCAGGGGCATCTCTTTATTATCAGGGACATCTCAGTACTATATCAGGGTTCATTTCGTTATACTACCAGGGTGCATCTTTTTTACTATCAGGGGCATCTCTTTATTAACAGGGACATCTCAGTACTATCAGGGTTCATTTCGTTACTACCAGGGTGCATCTTTGTTACTATTAGGGGCATCTCGTTATTATCAGGGACATCTCAGTACCTTAATACCTTAATACCTCCTTCTTCGTCTTTTACCCACAATGTGGGATTGACAGCGTCACTTTAACACGATTAATAATACAAAAAACAATATTTACAACTATTTAAATACTTCCGGCAGGCTACAGGCTTCTTAAATCATCCCCTAAATACTCTGAAATATTGTAATAGGCCCGGCTCTTGATGAAAGTGGTTAACACTGCCTCAAATGTTCTCAAGTCCAACAACTGGATATGTCGTGGCAGCTTATTAAACAGACTTATGGCTGACACACTATAACTAGCCTGGGTCCTAGATAGTCGCACCCTTGGTACATCAAGCTGATGGCGCTGCCTGGTGTTATACTGGTGGACGTCAACACGAGTGGTGAAGGTTGTTATATTAGCCCTAACGTGCACCAGACAGAGAAGTATGTAGTGGCCAACTACAGTAAGCACACCAAGTCGTGCAAAGAGGGGTTTGCAATGAGCACGATACTCACTCCCAGTAATAATCCTTAATGCACGCTTTTGGAGCCTAAGCACTTCAACAACCTTTGGCGAGTGTCCCCAGAGAAGAAGACCATAGCTGACATGGCAGTGAAAGAGGGCATGGTACACCATCACCAAATGTCGTCTGCAGATTCAAAACAATATAGTTGTGATTTTTTTATGGAGCCAATTATCCAATGTTTTTAGAGTGTATTTTAAAAGTGAGTTACTGAACTACAGTTTTAAATTGTAAGTTAAGTATTTTTACGCAAATAAAACTATAAACTTTAGTAGACATTTAAAATTTTACAACTAAAAGGACTTATAAATAAACTCACATTTCTCCTAGCCAAAAGCACATGTTTTGAACACTAACTGGATATCCTTGAGGGAGACACTAGAGGCACAATCATTTCACTTTTATTAATTATTAATCAGTTGCCAATCATTTTACTACTCAACCACTGTTTTAACTTGGGTTTAATAAACGTTTACAAAACAAGGATCCTAAACACATCAAGATAGACAGGAAGCAACAAAGACACTACAGTACTTGAATTTAGCAGTAATTTCCTGTTTGGATCTCCACCCCACCCCCTGCCCACCTGTACATCGTACATCTGACCAGCTTATCACTAGGGCCTGACCTTTGGAGCAACAACAATTGTAACAACAACAATCTGAGAATAAACCTAGATTACATCTGCATTTGGGATAATATTTGTGAAGAGATTCATTATCTAGAGTTATTTTTATTTACAAATCGTTTAAGAAGAGGATTTTTATTTTTAATACATTTACTTATTTATTTTAATATAATTGACCTTTGCTAAGCACTGTGAGAAGATAAGTTAGATACTTACCATCGTTCTGTTTAATAATATACCTGGATTTGTTCATCCAATACTTATGGCTTAAAAAATCAAAAATAAAGGATCAAATGCAACTTTGTTTATATTTTATTGCTACTCTATTTGAAATATTGAGAATATTAACATCATGGGGTTCCAAATTGAAGAAACTAAGAATGGAAAGCCTAATATAATTTTTGATAATTATAAATATAGGCAAAACTACATAGCTAAAAGTGGTGAAATCACATGGCGTTGCCTTGGAAGGAACTGCAATGCAGCAATTAAGACTGACTCTGATATATCAACTATAACTGCAACCAACCCCAAACACTCTGGACCTCACCCAGTGACTATGAGGTCGCTGATATCACCTAAAGCCTCAGTTTTAGTTTCACCTAGTGTATCGATTAAAAAGGTTGAGAGTCCTTTTCAAGCATCCACACCACAGTTATCTGGTTTTACACCTGATACTCCTATAGTACCTAATCAAGATCAACAAGAAACAATAACATCCCTCACATTACTTGAGCTCCAAGAGGAATACAGACAGCTCAAGGAGACAAATGAGAATCTTGAAAAACAGCTCAAATGTATCCTTGACCATTCCATTGAATCAGACACACGTCTTATGGAATTTACAGATGAAATTTTTCCTGTTCCTAATTACCTCCCCAAAAATGCACCCCAAATGACAGATAAGAGTGTACAATGTGAGCCACCTTTAAAAACCGACTCTGCTACTTCTACCAATGACCTGCCGACTAATAATGACAAAACCACCGGAACCAGAAAACATGAACCCAACCAACAAAATACGATTAATGACAAAAAATCTCAGATTAGTTTATCATTACTAAACAATGAATGGATTACAGATGACACGATTTTACTGTACTATGACAAGCTGGCACTTTCTGTTTCCAACATGGCACAGAATGTTCTGTTCATGAATGCAGTAGTAACACAAGCAATTAAATGCCTACAGGATAAAGATGCAGATGAACTCATTACTCCGTTGGAGTTTAGTAGTAAGACACATATTTTTTTCCCCATTAATGATGTTGAATATGAAACAAATGTGAATGATCCTGATGATACTCAAAACAAATACAAAAACAATGGTTCACACTGGAGCTTGCTGTTATTTGTAAAACACCTTAACAAGTTTTTTTACTTTGACTCATGTGGAACTTATAATTTGGTTCATGCACAAAAAGTTGCCAACAAAGTAAACAATTACTTTAAAACAAATGCAGAGATCTCTTTCCAAACTGTGACAGTTCCACAACAGTCAAACACTTTTGACTGTGGCGTTTATCTTACGATATTTACTGATATTGTTGTTCAGATGATAAAACATAATACTCTAGATATGTTAGAAACAGCAAACAGTGAAATTCCCTTTTCAATCAAACAGGCTAGCATTGTAACAAAGAGAGCTCAGTTAGCAGCCATGTGGAAAACTTTTCACCAATTATCACCTGAAGACATCTTCGACATGATGTTTCGGCTGCCTTTGCCGGAACCAGATTCATTGAAAAGCAACACCAAATTTTCTCGGGCAAATGAGCTATATACGTATCATGACAAACAGTGCCAAACAACAGATGAAAAATGGGAAATTCCAAAAAAAGTTAAGGGCAAATTACCTATGGAAAATCAATGTTTTAATCTACCTTTGAAAAACAGTTTCAGTTTACTTTCAGAGGAGGATCACAAAATGCAAGCTGTGGAACATAAAAATACACACTCCATCAAAAATAGGTTAAAAAAGAAGAAAAAAGTAAACCTGGGTATGAAGGTTTCCCCACTCGAAAATCCAGTCAGAGTTGAACTATATGCAGATAGTCAAGGAAAAGGAGTCCCCGAGATTGTTGGCTTGTGCAGTGGAAACAAAGTTTATGTAAGTGGTTTGGTCAAGTCTGGAGCTGACATTAAACATATTTACAGTCAAGCGGAAAAATCCAGCCAAAAACCCCTTATTTTGATAGCAGGGACAAATGATATGAAAAAGTCCTCAGAAGTAATTTACAGAGAAATGGAAAGTAAAATTAAACTTTTATGTGATTCAAGACCAGTTTGTATAACAACTATCCCTCCCAGATTCGATCTGCAGCCCAATGACAACATTCATTATGATATAGCATTGGCAAATAACTATATCAGAGAAATTTCTGCAAGACTGGTTAATGTTAAACTCATTGATTTTGACTGTTTCCAAAGAGATGATTTTTCACGGCATGGAATGCATTTAAACTACAGAGGTAAAAAAAGGCTGGCTTACATGATCATTGATTTTGCTCAAAGCACTGTTGATGGAAAGTTAATACCACATGATGAAAAGCAAGGATTTTTGTTACCTAACTCAAATAATACAATAAATGTAATAGAAACTCACATGGAAAGGGTGATCAAGCAACACAAGAACGATAGCAGTGTTGGATTTGCACACAGTATTTCTAGTGATTTCAATGATCCACGCCATATGTCTGCAGGGGTGGCAGTAGTATTTAAATCACAGTTTGGTAAACCAACAGTTTCACAATGCATTACCAACCACCTGGCAATACAGAACAAGGAAAATGGTGCTTCAGTATACAGTTTGATCACCAAGGAAAGATACTTTGGCAAACCAACTCAACAAGATTACGATGCTGCTTTTCAAGACCTAACTCAACACTTTAAAAAAACAGGCCTGAAACACCTCATATGCTCTCCGATTGGATGTGTCAGAGATAATGTAAATTTGAGTCATTTTGTGTCCAATTTATTACAATTTCAACAAGAAACTAATGCCTCAGTCACGGTTGTCTCATATTACCAAAAATCTTTCCGACGGTTAAGAAATGGATTATCGCATGAAGAATTTACAAGGCAAATACAATGTATGTTGCACAACAAATCTAAAACTTGTGATTCTCCGCCCTCTCTGAATGCCTGTGGAGACAAGCCTCAACCGCCAGCAGCTCAAAACTTATCGCCTGCAGTTGCTCAACCTCACAACAAGTCAACACACTCTGGTACTTCTTCAACATCTACCTTAGATGGAAACAACAAGAGAGTTGAGATAAATAACAGCGAGACAGCTCCAACATGTGCTATTCAAGGAACACCCCAATCTACACCAGCCCTTCATCCCATCTTGGCTCCTGGAGAGCTACAGTATAATGAAGCAGTTAAGGAGGGCTTATGTGTTGTGAGTAATAGTGATACCCAAAAGCAGAGCAATTGTGATAGTGATGTGTTCAATGCAGTATCTTTAAGTGAGTCTCCATCCATAAATAAATCTTTTACCTTTCATACTCAAAATAGTTTTTTATAAATAATTCAATTGCTAATTCTGGGATGTGTGGAATTGGTGGGGAAACTGGCAAAAAAACAAACCTAGACCTTAACAAATGTAAAACAATAAATTGCAAAAGAATTAAGTCTTTAAAAAATACAATAACTATTTTCCATCAAAATATACAACATTTAGCTTCTAGAATAAATTCTTTACAAGCTATTTTAAGTGAGATAACTCCTCACATAGTTGTGCTAACTGAGCACGATATGAGAGAGGAGGAAATAAAACGACTAAATATTGAATCCTACTTATCGAGGACTTACTTTTCCAGAAAAAATAAAAGTAAAGGGGGGGTTATTATTTTGACAAGGGAGGGCTTTGATTTGAGGAGAGTTAATTTGCCAGTTTCCTTAACTGGTTTGATTCTTGAGGAGAAGCAGTTTGAGTTTTGTGCATGTTCATGGAATGTAAATAAGGAAAAGTTTATTGTAGTTGGTATTTACAGATCACCCAACTCAAATGTAAATATTTTTGTAGATAGACTAGGTATATTAATTAAGTATTTAAGTAAAAAATGTGATAAGCTAATCATTGCAGGTGATCTAAATATTGATGTATTAAAAAATGATCGCAAACATATGCTATTGAAAGAGATGCTAAAATCAGAGAACATGAGGTACCTGGTCAGTTTCCCAACAAGAGTTACGGAAAATTCTGAAACCGCAATAGACAATTTTTTGATAAAAAATATCAACTTATCCAGGGTAGAGGTAGAGGGTCTGATTACTTTTTTATCTGATCACGATGGCCAGTTACTAAAAATAAAATGTCAAAATTACATAAAAAATTTAAATTTACCAATAAAACAAGAAATACGTAAATTCTCATCAGAAAATATAAATCTTTTCTCAAAGCTACTTTCCCAGGAAACATGGGCTGACGTGTACTATGCTAAGGTTGAAATAGTATATTTCGTACCTAGGGCCGAAAATGAGGTTTTGCCGGCTCGAGATAGTTTTTAAGTTCGAGACGAAGTCGAGAACTTAAATCGATCGAGAGCCGCAAAACCATTTCGGTCCGTGGTACGAACGCTATTTTTCACCACACTATACCCTATTACCACTATTCACCACAATAATAATGCTAACTAAAACTTTAAGGTTATGTGAAGAAATAATTTGAGGAATCAGCAAAAATAAAAATATATAGTTGCTAGGCAACGGTGACAATAAAACAATTCTATTGAAATGCTATGGATTTTGATTATGTATTTAAAATGCATTCTAAATTTTATTCATGTTTTAAGTAAGTAAGCGGACAGCTGATTTTGCGGCCCCGGCCTGTAAAAACCTGCTCGGTCCCCAAATTATGGACAGCTGGCATCGCCAGCAAAACGTAACTTTCGGCCACCAATTAACGTATGTAATACAGCCAAAAACATGATAGTGTGGTGAAAATAAATATGATGTATTTTACAAATTATTTGCCTTCTATTTTGATCAGGCTTTTCCAAAATTACTGGTTACAAAAAGAAAGAAGAAATGTACCTGGATATCTAAAGAGCTGAAGGATAAACAAAAGCAGATAATAGAAACAACTAAGGAGTATCGGAGTAAAAAGAGTAGGGGTTTAAAATGTTATCTAGACAAAGAAAAAAATTATATAAAACTGAACTAAATCAAGCAAAACATAATTATTTTCAGAAAAAGATTAAAAATTCCACTAATATTCAAAGAACAGTTTGGTCTATAATTAACTCTGAAGTTGGTCAAAATGAGGGACAATCACAAAATATAACTTTAAAGCAAGATTCTGGCATTGTGTCTGATCCAAATATAATTGCAAACATGTTCAATGAGCATTTCAGTAATATTGTAACTGATCTGACTAGTAATAATAATTCTGTGAATTGTGATATACCCACATATAGTTTTAGCGATGACTTGTACATTAAGCAAAAATTTGAACTTAAACCAATAAGTGAGAGGGAGGTGGAAGGAATCATTAATTCGTTAAAAAACAAGTATTCTTGTGGCCATGACGAAATCCCAGTCACAGTGATTAAGGGTGTTAAAAATAACATTAATAAAATTCTGTGCCATTTGATAAATTCTTCATTTGTATCAGGAATATTCCCAGAAAAATTAAAGCAAGCAAAATTAATTCCATTACATAAAAAAAACGACACATCAAATGTATCAAATTATCGACCGTTATCTATACTTCCGTCCATTTCCAAAATATATGAAAAAGCTGTGTATCTACAATTTTATGAATATTTGGAGAGTTTTAGAATGCTGGATGAAAATCAACATGGCTTCCGAAGGGGGAGATCTGTTGTCAGTGCAGCTGTATCTTTTGTTGAAACCGTGATCAACTCAGTTGACCACGGTAAGTTTACAACAGGTATATTCATGGACCTTTCAAAAGCTTTTGATAGTGTCAAACACTCTAAACTTCTAGAAAAGCTTAAAATTCTGGGAGTATCAAGAAGATCTCTTAATTGGTTCACTTCATATTTAACAAATAGGTCTCAATATGTAGAAATATCTCATCTAACGGATAAAAATAAAGTAATGAAATCAAACTCAGCTTATAGACCAGTCAAATTTGGGGTGCCTCAAGGTTCTATTCTTGGGCCCTTGCTCTTTTTGTGTTACTTGAGGGGCATGGAAAATATGATAATTCATAAACAAAATTCAAAATTATGTCTCTACGCTGATGACTCAAATTTAATTTTATCAGCTGACTCATTGGAGGAGATACAAATTTTTTCTTCTAATGAACTTAATAACATTGGGGACTACTTACATGATCATAACCTTATTTTAAATTCTGAAAAAACTAAGTTCATAACGTTTAAAACACAACAAAACCGAAAATCTTCAGATCCAACACTAGAATATAAATCACAAAACATCAACAGGGAAAGTAGTATAAATTTTCTAGGTTTAACGATAGATGAGCACCTAAATTGGGATGAGCATGTTAAAAAGATCCTGCTAAAGATTAATTCTGGAGTTTATGCTCTATCAAAAATGTCTTTTTATTGCAATATAAACACTTTAAAGAATATATATTTTGCTCATGTACATTCCCATATCCAATTCGGCATAGCATTATACGGTTCAACAAAACAAAGAAATATGGACTCTATTTTAAAACAGCAAAAAAAAGCTATCAGGATAATGCTCAAGCTTAAGGGGGATGAATCATGCAAACAACACTTTACACATCTAAAAATTTTTACAGTTTATGGACAATATATATATGAAGTTATTCTTATTGCTAGAAAACAAGATTTGAGTGAAAAACCGATTACAAGCCACAACTATAAGCTTAGGAAAAAAAGTGGGGTTGTTGAACCTCATAGGCTCAAGTTTTATGAAAAAAAACCGTCCAATGCAGGCCAAAGATTTTTAAAATTTATCCCCAAAAATATAAAAAAAGAAACAGATTTTAATAAGTTTAAAAAATTACTCAAAGATTATATATTAAATTTAGCTATTTATTCTATGGAAGAGTTCTCCACCTCCCTGGCATAGGTAGCATTAAGTTATTTTAATTTTGTATTTCATTCTTGACTAGCTAAAGACTTGTTGTTATTATTTTACTTGTTTATATTTACTAATATCATTGTAGTTGTATTTCTTTTTATTGACGCTATTCATTGTACCACCTTTGTACAAAAATATGAATAAAGAATATGAATATGAATATGAATATGCCTCCGTTACACAAAATTTCAGCTTGAAGAGGAGGAAACAGATCCGTGAGAGTCTGTTGGTGGTCTGGTCAATGTGATGTATCCAGCTGAACTTCCCATCAAGAACAAATCCAAGCAATTTAACTGGATCTTGAACACCAGGCTGATCTCTGGAGAGGCTGCAGATGATGTGCTGCGTCTTATCCTCGTTTAGTTGGAAGCGGTTTGCCAGAAACCAGGCAGTTGTATCTTCAAGACGCTGTCTGGAGATGGCCAAAGCTTGATCGATGTTCGTACCAGCTGATAGGAGAGAAGTGTCGTCTGCAAACATGAGGGTAGTGCCAAGGTTGTCGAGATCGTTGATCATGATGAGAAAAAGGGTAGGCCCAAGCACTGAACCCTGGGGGACACCAAAATCAACTGGCAAAAGGCTGGAGACAGCTCCACCAACTGCAACGACCTGCGAGCGCCGTTCGAGGTAAGTACTCAGGATGGCAAGAGCGGCATCCCTGATCCCATAGAAGTGGAGTTTCCTTTTCAAGATGGAGTGGGAGACACAATCAAATGCTCTACTGATATCACAGAGAGTCAGAGAGAGAGCTTGGTGGTTTTCAAATGCATTTTCCACGCTTGCAGCAACTTTTGCAACAGCATCAACGGTTGACCTGCCCTTACGGAAGCCAAACTGCATATTCGAGAAGAGGTCAAGTCCCTCAAAAAATGCTTCAAGCTGGGGTTTTATGGTGGCTTCTACCACCTTTCCGAAGACAGGAGTTATGGAGATGGGCCGATAGCTATTAAGCCTCTGGTGGTCACCCTTCTTGTAAATAGGGACTTCAGAATCAGAAAGTCCGGGAAGACGCCACAACTAAGGCAGTCGTTGACAGCAGCAGCAAGAGGAATGGCGATGGCATCAATAGTTTTTTGGAGTATGTAGGTAGACATACCAAACACATCTTTGTTACTACAGGGCAGTAGGGTTCATTTCGTTACTACCAGGGTGCATCTTTTTTACTATCAGGGGCATCTCTTTATTAACAGGGACATCTCAGTACTATCAGGGTTCATTTCGTTACCACCAGGGTGCATCTTTGTTACTATCAGGGGCATCTCGTTATTATCAGGGACATCTCAGTACTATCAGGGTTCATTTCGTTACTACCAGGGTGCATCTTTTTTACTATCAGGGGCATCTCTTTATTAACAGGGACATCTCAGTACTATCAGGGTTCATTTCGTTACCACCAGGGTGCATCTTTGTTACTATTAGGGGCATCTCGTTTTTTATCAGGGACTTCTTAGTACAATCAGGGTTCATTTCGTTACTACATTTTGTTCCTATCAGGGGCGTCTTGTTAGTATTAGCATAGATAAAAGGAGTATTGACAGTATTAGGCGGCATTCAAATATTAGGTGAATTAACAATTTATTTATTTTATTTTTTATTAGTTGTACTTAATCATATCTTCTGTTCTATATAAAAAATAAACCAACCTTCACTCATATTTAGGTTAAAATACATATAAAGGTGGTGTCCCGTCACAAATGAATATCAATAGGTATATGAATATTTTCTTTACTGAAAAAGAACATAGTTGAATGGGCCACTCAAAGAGTGTGATACAAAGTCTCAGATAATATACCGATACAGCCCAAATTAAGCACAAAGATTGCCTACATACCTAAGAATTTCATAGGACTATTCACTTCCCTGAGTTCTTCTTGGGCTCCGCGCCTTGGATGTCCAAAGTTTTGAGGTAAGGTTTTTAAAAGTAAATATTAATTGGTCACCATGGAAGCATGAGAAAATTCAAATTCACAATCTTTTTTACCTTTGCTTTGTCATTTTAATGCAAACAGTCTGAACTGCTAAAAATGGTTACTTCACAATTTCAGAGAGCTGATCCAAAAAAAGTTGAATAAAATATTTTACAGAAATATGTGGTAGGTTTATTTATGTCATTGATTATGGAAATCAAGAAAGATTCTATAACCGTAAGTTATGAAAATTATGTTATTGTTATATTTTTTTTATGTAAACAGTAGGACAATAATTACAATGTAGGTCATACTTTTGTGTAAAAATTTTTTGGCTTTTGGTATTCGATCTACTTAACAAGGGTTTGGATTAGGCGGTAAAGTACATCTTCCCGTTGCGAAGACAGGTACAGCAGCAAGTAGTTGTATAAATATAACAATAAATAGTTTTACATTTGAGCTTTTTAGGGACTTATGCGCCAACTTGCCACTAGTGTTTGTTATTTATATTTTGGGAACCTAATAACTTAGTTTCCAACCATAAGTCTGCACTTTTTCTTAGAATATTGCATTTTCACAATTGATGAGACCACAGTAAACTGCTGAGTACCTGTACCGGGCGCAAGAGTTACTAACTAAATAACTTCATCATCATTCTAACCTATTTTTGGCTGTATACATCAGTTTCCAAAGACCTGAGGCACCAGAACAAAATAATAATCATGACGTATACTACTTCTACTTAAAACTTCACCACACACCACCACAGTGGCCTCTTTGTACTGCAGGTTAGGAAACACTGTTTAGATAATAAAATAATTATATACTCAACCAAGCCTTACAGGAAGTTAAAGTAAAATGTGACACTGAATGATTACACAATTTGTTTATTTCTATTTTATTTACAAAACCTCAAAGCTATATTCACAAACTTAAGTATATACAAAAGGAATTAAATGTACAAAATAGTATTTAAAACTTCTAAAGGAGACACAGTAGACCACATTCTATACTAAAATATACACATTTATATTTCAGACTGCTGAAGAGAGCAGTGGTTTCATTTTATTCAAAGTATTTGTTTGTATACTTAATTATTTCTACACAAAGTCTCAAATTTAACTTTTTTCAGCCTTCTCTACTCGATCTGCTATTAGCTGAAATATCCATAAAATTGTTATAATATTCTGATTACTGTGTTTTAGCGACATTGATTTTTCTCGGGTGAGGAGAAAATATTAATTTCATATGTGAGAAAATGACAATGATATTGGTTTTTCATGTTATGAACATACTATTTTAATATTAATAAATATTAACTAAAACATTCAATCTTCCAATTCTATTATTTAGGAATTAGAATATATGGATACATAAGAAAGTATCCAACGTCGAAGAATGGGGGTGAATGGATTCATCACATTTCGAGTGAAGCATTCACATCATGTTTTCAAGTTCTTGTGGAAGTCGAACACACGCTGTGACTTTGCTTGAGGGTTGACTAGTTGGTAGGTTAACCACCAGGGTGCTGCTGAGCTCAGCTGATGGCTCCTCCACGAGCCACGTAGTCGGCAAAGTTCCGCGTTCGAGAAGCCAAGAAAGTTGAGAAGGATTGAGCAGCACTCTAGAGAACCAAAATGAAATATCAAAACATAGACCTAGTATTTATGTCACATACTTCTCCATAATATTGGCTAATACTTCCTTCAACTTAATATAAAGATTTACAAAACAAATAAAAACCAAACTTTTATTTGTTTCTCAAAGATATAAAGATGGTATTCAAAAGAAATTTTAATTCAGGAGGAAGGATCACAATAGACCAACCTTCAAGACTTTCCGTGGAGTTTAGAATACATCCCTTCAAAAAATATGAGTTTGGAGGACTTTTTCATTTTAGGAAATTTATGACAAATAAACTCAAATTTTATTGTTTTGAGGTCTGTGAAACTAAACTAAACTTAGCGGCTTGTTATCGGTGTACAAAACATGAAGAGCCACACCCTAAAGCAGCAGATACCATCGGGTGGCAGAAGTTGTCTAGGAAACTTTCTGGTGCGATTTACTATATTATGGTCTGTGCTGTTCAAAGACCCTTCCCATCACATCACTACTCACTCAACAGCAGGTCCTCTTAGTGGAGTTTACAGTCTTTACTAATTTGCTCACTGACAATTCTGTTGGAGTCTGTTTTATGTTTGCAATGAACAAAATTTACTGCTTTCCTCCTGGATTTTTAGTTGGACAAGAGATAAGATCATTTAGACAAGATAGTGAGTCGGTGGCTCAGTCGGTAGCGTCACGGACTTCGGGCCCAAGGCAGCGATGTCGTGGGTTCGGATCCTGGTCACTGCCGATAACATTTTATCAGTACAGTTCACCTTTGTACTGTACCAGCTCACTCCTTGCTTTGCTGTTAACGATCCATGCACGGGCGCTTAGTCTATGTGGACGGGCAAATGCAAGGTTAAAAGAGGCCGCCAACCTCTTAAAAAAAAAAATTTAAACCCTACTAATCCATAGTCTATCAGGAAAAATTCCAAACTCCCCTTTCAAAACTGGACTCAGCTGTCTTTTATCATTGGGCTTTTTTCAATTGGTCCTAAAGATTCAGTTGATCTCAGTTTGTAACAAGCTACACTGCCAATATCACACAATGATCTTCAAGTGAAATACGTCATAGCTGCATTTCGATCTTGCAATAAAGATAATGATAATAGAGATAGTAATATGGCAAGTCCAACCCTAGTTTTATCTAAGGTATAACTAATTATATCTCCTCTGTAGTAGTCAGTAAAAAGGCTGATTTCAGTGAGTTATTATGAAAAATCTACACAAGAGAGAATTGGAGAACTAGGTGTCTTGAAGTAAATGTGGTAAGTTCTTGCTCACAATGCCTAATCAGACATGGATGCGTGTTACCATTGACTATACTGTTACGTACCTGCAGCACCAGCCCCATGAACTGCGAGACAGCCCGAGTGATGTTTATAGCTGCATTGACCAGAAGTCCTCCTTGCTGGGGTCGAGCACTAGCATCTCCTTCCTGTCAAACAATAACATCAGGTTTTTTTACAACCAACTAATAATACAGTAAAATAAAATAATACAGTAACAAAAAGTCACCCTTGATGACAAAATTGTCATTTTGAAATCCCCTTGAATATATTTTACCCCTATAACATGTGATTACATGTTATAGCAAACTTTGATAAGAAGTCAACCTTGATAACAAGTCTTATTTAATAATCCCCATGAGAGTATTATTATCAAGGATGGTTAAAAATGTAGCAAACACATGAAACAAAACAAAGCAAGGGCAAGTTCAGTATATAGTAGAAACAAGGTACGCTTCTTTACCCTTACCTCTTTACCTTAGAAATTATCATGAAATTATTACGTAAAACCATTTTAGTGTTGCTATTTTACACATACTATATATTTCATATTTTATATATATTTGGTCTTTATCCCTCTCTTCACAAAAACATTTCCACTTTTACATACCTCTCCAGATCCTGTGGGTGGTGCTGCTCCAGAAGCAAACAATCCTCCTCCCTGAAAATTTAGTTTTCATGTATTAATGTTTTCTTATCATTCAACCAGCACACCTATATAATATTATGTAAGAATTTGTAACTAACAAGAAATAAAGCATGATTATTTTTTCTCTGAAGAAATCATTGAGTATACAAGATATGTAACTTTCTGCAATCAGCGGTGATACAAAGTTTGCTTATTCCTATAAAGTAGCCTTACATACCTGATGTTTTATGTTTTATAGTACCCATTTACTCAAACTTTTGCTGCAAAGCTACTGGTTTATGTAAACGTAAACTTAAACTTTTCCATTTAAACTCCACTTACTCTTCCCCCAGCTCCAAAGAGGGCTGCCAGTGGTGATAGAGGTGGAGGGGGAGGAGGTGGAGTGGAGGAAGGCCTCTTTTTCTTTCTTGGCCTCTTTGTTGTAGAGATTTGGCCTCCTTGGTTGTTGTTTTGACCGGCAGCCAGCAGCTCCTGAAAAATAAATTTAGTCCATTATCCGTCATTAGTGAGGCAAGTGAACACAGAATGAAAACATTGTTCTTCTGTTTTCACATCTAGGTAAATCACATTTTAAAAGTTTTGATATTACTCAGGTGAAGTCAACACCTGAGTTGATGTTTACATTATAATTTTTACAACAACTTATCCCAAACCCTTACAAATACCTCATGTGTACTTAGAAAACAAATAGAAACTATAGGTTGTTTATTGAATAGAGTTACTCTAATGAATTAGTTACTCTAAAGCAAAGTTAAGAGTCTCTATCTAGCATTCCTCCAAGTCTTTCAATTCTATCCTCACAATCTCAGTTCAGTTTTCCTCCCCTTGTGCAACACACAGCACTAGATTATTTCCCTTTATCAGGCAGGCCTGGATTTTGTTCTCGTTCTTTTAGCCGCCCTTAGTTCAGGCATCCTCTTTAAATCCCACTATGGTATCTACCAGGGTGATCTACTATTTCCTTTTTTGTTATGAGTCCTAGCAGCATTTTAGTTACACTCATCATTCCCATCCCATCACCGCCCATCTTCCCATCATCCCATCTCCATCCCATCATTTTGAAGGCATCAAATATTGTTTCATTAATATTTGGAAAAACTAATTACAAAGTTATGTTCAAGGTTTGCTTGAAAAAATTCAAGTCAGTGATAAGCTAATGATTATCATGTAAATATAAATCATTTACAACATAATTTATATCGTGCACATTTGCGCGGTCGCGGAGGGATTGTGAACGGTTGTGTCTACGTTCAGGGCAAAATAGTGAACATCATGGGCGATCATGGAGACATCATCTTCGTTTTCTGCTATCCCGGTGAAATCATGAATATCTCCTGTGTTCTCCAGACACACTGGAATCATGAACATCTCTTATTTTTTTTATTTTTTTTGTCCTAAGGACGCTAGGTACGAGCCTGGGATTGTTTTTCACATTACTTCAGGCTAGGGGTTGCGGCATTATCACTTAGATAAAATCCATTGGTGACTCGGCGGGGATCGAACCCGGGACCTCAGGGACTGAAGTCCCGCGCTCTAACCACTACGCCAGCTCGCTCCCCATGAACATCTACTATGGCCACGAAGAAATAGTTAGCATCTTGCATGAGGGCGAGGACGTCATCATCGTCGCCTCCGATGACGGTGAAATCATGAACGTCTCCAATGGCTGTGGAGTAACTGTTTGCGGCTTTCGCAAGAGCGGAGACCTCTGATCGTAGCAAAATTATGAAAGTGTTCTATGGCTGCAAAAAAAAACAGTTAGCGTCATGCGCGACCGCATATAATAATAGTTGTCTACGTCTCCTTCGATCATTATGAAATCATAAAGATCCTCCGCGATCGGAATTGAATAGTGGACAACTCCTTTGCTTACGGAGAAATAGTGAAGTTATTTTGCAGTGGCGCTGATTTCATCAACATCTCCCGCAAAAAAGATTATCGGTGAAATAAATTTATAAAGAAAAAAGGCCCCAAGTGAGGCACCCTCTTAGGCTGAGGCCCCCGGCAGTTTTAAACAAGATTAGTCCTGTTCATAATCTAGCTTAGTTGAACGGTTATAGAGTTACTCCAACCAACATCAACATACAAGAAAAGATCGGATTTTTTACAAGAAAAATTGGAAGGAGGTTCTTGTTTCATACTCTCAAACATTTTTTAGAAACTAATAAAATATTCTTCAAGAAGAACTGTTTATATTGGAATTAATACTAATTTAAAATAATAACTTCGCCAATATATCTGAATTTTTAATTTTTATGAGGCCTTTCGCCAGCTATGCTGCTGGCATCATCAGACACATCACAAAACTGAAGGTTATGTTTATGTTTACAATTATAAATTTTAAAGAATATAACATACTAGCTGTAACCCGCGGGCTTTGCCCCGTTTAACTTCTTAATTTTCAAGATTATCTCGTTCGCATAATTATAAATTTTAAAGAATATAACATATATAATAAAATATTGTAAGGAGAAAAAAGACTCACAGCAAGCAACAGCTGATCCCTGACACTGATAGAGCTGGGAGACTGAGGAGCTGCCAAGAGTGCTGTTAGAACTTGCTCTTCCTCTGGAGAAAGCTGGAATTTTAAGAAAGTTTGAATACACATTTGTAAATCTAATATTTTAAGCCATAGGCCATAACAAAATAATTCCTAACTCATGAGTTTGCAAGGATTGAGATATTTTGGGTTGTGATAAAATTAATTATTTATTTTAGTTCAATGTTACTAAATTGTAAATCCTTTAAGAATGGTGAAAATAATTTTCATCCATGTAAAAAAATGGGCACAAAAGTGAAAATAATTAGGTTTTAGGGTACAAACCCCTGTTTCTATGAGCTGATTTCAAATTTTACAAATAAAGGGTGCAGTTTCAGCTTTTTTGCTTGCACACAAACACACATTCAGAAATTGTGATGTTGATGTTCAACTAATATTTAAATCAAATGAGCCCTGATTTAGATACCTATAAATAGTTTTAGAAGCTAAATAAAATCCTAGCTAATTCCTCGCTTAGCATTTATCTTGAAAGAACAGAAATATAGCAACAAACCTTCTGTGGAGCCTTTGTAGTTTGTTCATTTTCCCCTTCAGGCACAACCCAAAGGGAGATTTTCCCTCCAGGTTTGGGTGGAGGTGAGGTCTCGACAGCCATGGAGTCCATCATAGGAGGAGCGATGCTCTTGCCATCTCGCTCAAAACTCTACAACATTTACATTCGCAGTCATTAATACAATCTTGTAAAATACCGTAGGTAATCTTTCCAGTGATGTTTCTAAATTGCTAAAGGCAAAATTTCATAGATGTTCAAGATTAGAAGAGTGCTGAAGCCATAGAAAAGCGCATGCAGACAGCAGAGTGCTACTTACCGGTTGAGGACTGGAGGACAGTTGTTGGAGATCAAGTCCGTCCGTTGAGACAGAGACAGATACGGGGCTGGCAGTAGTGGACTGAGCTCGCTCTATGGCCAGCTGGATAATCTGTAATGTAAAATTTGTCTATATAATATAGTAGTTTACATACCTGTATCAATAATCCTACTTAGTTGCAGTGGAAACTAGTTTCGGTGCACAAACATGAAACCATCTTTAGGCATCAAAATAAGGCCCAACAACTTTTTTATGTTCACAGGAAAGTAGTCGTATTTTGTCAAACTTCCACTTGCAACACAAACTTTTTACATACCTAATTAATTGAATCAAGGTTGAATCAAAACAGGAAAAAGTGGGAGTTTGAATCTAAGAAACTTGAATGTCAGAGATAACATTATTCTTCTGAATTGCTAAATAGCCTGAAAATCTTAAACAAGATTAAACACTCGCACATGCATTTTTACAAAAGTTACAAACCCTATTTGCTATATCATCATCCTCAGGCCCAGAGGGTGGGAGAGAAGAAGAAGAATCAACAGATGCGCTGCGCTCTGAGTCGCTAGGCTGGAGTCTCAACTGTACAACACACAAGCAATGAAACATTCATCAAACCGAAACGTCGCAAACGGCAATTAAACCCATATATGTAGTTGAACACCTATTTAGATTTACTTATTTATTAGAAACCTTGACAATGTACCTGTCTGTGTATTACATTTGTAATAACTCTAACAGATGTTATGTGCAATAAAGAATTGTCATTTTTCATTTGTCAACACTAAACATGTATGTTCAAGGATAGGCTATGAATATAGAGGCCAACTAAGCATACAAATTGCAAGCTTAACTAACTAGGATAGAAAAGTTCAAATGAGTTTTCCAAACTTTTTACGGTAAAATGCTTTTTGGAGTATATCTACAAGGAAAAAGAAGAAACAAACTTTAAATTCCCAAATTGATTGGGTGTGTAGTTGATTTTTGAAATACTGAGATCAGAATATCTCAAACAGCAAATAATACTCTGTAGTAGAGTACCTATTGCAACTTATACAGGGTGAGTTTGAAATGTCCCCCTCCAACTTTTTTTCAAATATCAATCCAAGACCACTTCCAAACATTGTTAGGCAGTAAGTAAGTACTTCATTTTGACAAGGTGGTAATTTCCGGCCGCCATCTTGGATTCGCCATATTGGATACAAAATATATTTTTTCAAATGTAAAGGTGGGGAAATTACTGCCTTGCCAAAATGAAGTACTGTACTTACTACCCAACAATGTTTGAAGGTGGTCTGGGATTGACATTTGAAAAATATAGAAAAAAGTTTGAGGGGGAGGACAATTAAAACTCACTGTGTATAGTTAAAACTTGTTTTAGTCTTGTAGTTAGCGTCTCGGACTACGGATCCATAAAAAACCATAAACATTTTATGGATTTGGATCACTTTTAAAAAAAGCGTTTGAATTCATTTAATTAAAAAATCCACTAGGTAGACTCAAGCAAAAAGAGAGGAAAAAATCAATTATTCAATGTGAAAAGTAAGAAAAATAGCAAAGCTTATATCAAACTGTTGTGTTGTGGAAAGTGTAGATTTGTTTTACAAAGCATATTTTTACATTCAAAAGCTTTTCAGAATTTGTCTACAAGGAAGAGAAGGAAGGTATGAAATGTTAAAAGTCATAGGTAGTGTGGAACCCCCAACTTTTTGTTGTACAGTTTACTCATGTGCTTTCAAATATTACCTCAACTTGATTCCAAATTCAAATAGACATGAACTTCTTGATTAATTCTTACCAAATTATTAAGAAGAGCTACATCATCTTCGGAAAGACCATTAGAAGGGGTGGCTTTAGAAGAAGAAGAAACCTCATCACCACAAATATCACAGTCCTCATCATTCTCTTTGGTCTCAGATTTTGGAGAAGATGGAGAAGATAAAGCAGATTCCACACCACTTACAATCATTGGTTCTATGTTTTTTTCTGTAGCTGTAGAAGGCGTAGTTGTCGTTGTAGTTGAGGTTGTGGTGGTCGTAGTAGTGGTAGTGGGCGTGGTAGTTGATGGTTTTTTTGGAGTAGTTGGTTTAGGGGTTGATGGTTTAGGAGTAGTTGGTTTGGGAGTTGTTGGTTTTGGAGTAGTTGGTTTGGGAGTTGTTGGTTTTGGAGTAGTTGGTTTGGGAGTAGTAGGCTTAGGTGTTGTTGGTTTGAGAGTTGTTGTGGGTTTAGGAGTGGTTGTTGTTGGTTGAGGAGTGGTTGTTGGTTCCGGAGTCGTGGTTGTAGTTGGTGATGGTTGTGGTATTTCTGTCGTGGTAGTGGTAGTCTGTTGGGTGGTGATTGGTGTGGGAGAAGTAGAAGTTGTTGTAGCTTTAGTGGTAACAGTTTTTTGAGTTGTAGCGGCTTTTGGTTTTGGCTTTTGTGTAGGTTTTTTGGTAGTAGTTGTTGGCTTTTTAGTTGTGGTTGTTGGTTTTTGAGTTGTAGTAGTTGTTGTAGTGGAAAAGGTTGTAGATTCTGTGGTTGTTGTTGTGGAAGAAATAGTGGTGCTTGTTGCTTCAGTTGAAGCCATAGAGGTTGGAGTCTGAAATAATATATACAAACATACAATTGATGAATATTTACATTTTTCACAATGCATGCAGTCTTAAGGGCAACAAAAGCTTTATCAAAACATCAAATCAAAGAGTTGGCAAAAATATAATAAAACACTTAGGTATCTTTATTCAATTAGCTCTAAATTTCAGAAAGTCCTTAAGATTCAAAAATATTTCATGCAAATTTGGAAGCATATGTGAAATTAGAGGTTACCGGTACTTATACTAACTTCATTTTTCTTAAACTTTCTTCTCTTAAAATCAACAATATTTATGTATTGTGCCACATTATAGTTTTCATTGAAATGACATCCAATGATGAAACCTAAATAAATAAAAAAAATTCCTGAAAAAGATCCATGAACTTACCAAAAAGGACCTAAAATTATTTATGTTAGGAATAAATCTAAATTTGAAATCCAAAACCAGTTCATGTGTCAGAACTTTGAACTAATGTATCTACCTACTCTAATAGACTAGTTCAATAGCAAAATTAATGATTTATGGATTTATTTCATGCATCAAGCTCATGCAGTTGCAGCAAATATTAAAGTGTTTTCTTTTGTAGTGTAAAACTCAACATAAAGAAAATGCAAACTTATTTTTTTTTTCAAACCTTTCAAACGGTATATATCTTTAAAAATAACAGTTTTGCTACTTCTCCGTACCAAGGATGTTGAGGAAGTGGCCGGGTAGAGATACGCTAAAGGTCTATCACGTTCCAGAATGTCGCTCAGCTCCTTCTTATTGTACGGATCAACTTCAGCTACCAGTTCGTTTGACTCTGGTGATGGATCATCAGGTACTACTGTACCATTGGGGTACTTCCTGACGATTGTACCGTTGGGATAGAGTCCATAAACAAAAAACGGGACTTCAGTTGGGGGCGTCGTTGATCTAGCAGACACCCGTCTTACTAAGGTGTTGTTTGGCAAAAGGGCGTAAGCAACATAGCCTGAGGAACTCTCGGATTGTGGACGATTAGTGCTGCTGGGGGAGCTGGTGAAAGTTAATGGCTGAAGCGTCTGCGCTGAAGTTAAGATCATTTCCGGAACTGTTGATACCTCAGACTTCTGTACTAAGTTAGATCTTGCCGCTAACTGATCCTCAGTAGTTGCAGCTTCAGTTGTTGTTGTTGAGGTAGATGATGTCAGAGGCTTCTGTTGTTGGGGTGGTTTTGGAGCAGATGGTGGGGTTTTGTCTGAGACTGGTTTCTTGGTTGTTGGCTTTGGAGTTGTGGGTGTTGGTGGTTTCTTAGTTGTTGTGGTGGGTTTTTGTGTTGTTGGTTTTCTCGTTGTGGTTGTAGTTGAAGGAGCTTTTGTAGTGGTTGTAGGTTTTTGTGTTGTGGTGTTAGGCTTTTTTGTTGTTGTTGTTGAAGACTTTTGTGTTGTTGTGATAGGTTTTTGAGTTGTTGTGGTTGGCTTTTGGGTTGTTGTGGTAGGCTTTTGAGTTGTTGTGGTAGGCTTTTGAGTTGTTGTGGTTGGCTTTTGAGTTGTTGTGGTAGGCTTTTGAGTTGTTGTGGTAGGCTTTTGAGTTGTTGTGGTAGGCTTTTGAGTTGTTGTGGTAGGCTTTTGAGTTGTTGTGGTAGGCTTTTGAGTTGTTGTGGTAGGCTTTTGAGTTGTTGTGGTAGGCTTTTGAGTTGTTGTGGTAGGCTTTTGTGTCGTTGAGGTTGTTACAGGCTTTTTTGTTGTAGTAGTTGAAGGTATTTTAGTTGTCTTAGGTTTCACTGTTGTCGATATTGTTGTTTTTGCAGATATTGTTGTCGTGGTTGTGGATGGTTGTGTTGTTGTAGATGTTGATGTTGTTGTTGCCGGGGAGGTGGATATGGACATAGGAACGACTGTTTCATCGTCAATAACCTGAAATTAATAAAAGTTGTTGAAGCGACTAGTGTGCTAAAGCATCATGCTTTTACTTTGTATAAGTTTGCAGTTATGTGTATTATATAATGCTGTGCATGACATTTGATCTAAATGTATAATTTTTGCATATTTATTATACAACAATGAAACTAAATTTCATCTTCGTCAGTAAAAGTTAATTATACACTTGCAAATTTTTAGTCATTATTATATCGCTGTGCGTCTTTTTCCAGAAAAGTGCTATGGAACGATATATCGTTGATCGCGTTTCTTCTGATTAGTACTAAGGGAAGATATATTGTGCCGGCACGACTTTCGATCATGAGGGTTTAAATCGGTTGACTAGATTGTTGTTTCAAAACAGCGATCGTTTCTTTTGATTCCTCATACAATCGAGGCCCAATATATCGTTCCTTAGCACTTTTGAGATGAAACATTTTATTTTTACCGATTTTTTTTCTCGCACACTAGACTTTGCCCCCGTGGCATGCCTACCTTTTTTTGGACGAAATATGTAAATTACTTAAGAATTTTTTTGGAAAGTTACAAAAAAGATTCTGGCATCAAAAGAGTTAAACGCAACTGTAAATCAATTCTTGAAACTATTTTAAAAGACTATTGATTTAAGCTATTGAATCAAAATGCTTTTTCACTATGAATAAGTTGTAGACTTTTGATGATGTAAGGATAGAACTTGAAAAAGCCAACCTTTAGGTTGAACCAATCTGGTTGTATTAATAAATTGAAAGGGAATCATTATGTACAAGTAAATATTTTTGTCAATAATATAGTTGAATATAAATTGACATTGGTATTACAAAAGATCGCAATATGGGGATTGTGGGCGCACTAAGTAAAAAAAAATTGAGAAGAAAATTTAAAAACAAATTTTCTGACTGTAATTGATGGGAGATTTTTATTACATCTCTTAATTAATCATTTATTGACCTTCAAAACTAATTATTCCAGCATAAATAATTTTGAAGAGATCTTTAACTTTCGCATCAGTAAAAAAGAAACTTCTTGGTTAAAATAAGTGTTAAAATTGTTTATATTAGTTGTTAACAAGAGTAGCTCTGTATCTCTAAATACTAACTACCAAGTTCAAAGGAACATTATAAATTAAGGGACTGCATTGGTTTTTAACAACTACCAAGTTTCAGGAATATTGTAACTTTTAGGGGAGATCATACGTTTCCATGCATATTTTAAACAGGAATCATGGCAAAATGAATCATTGTACTCACCGAATTCTCCAAAGGCGATTCTGTAACAGACGTCTCAACAGAAGAATCTTCTGAAGAAGCCTCGGATGAAGACTGTTCAGAAGAACCCTCCATAGACGGTGTTTCAGATGAAGAAGTCATAGCCGTAGATGATGCTTCAGTCACTAGACTAGCTGATTCTAGCTTTGGCGCTCTTGCTTCTAAATCCTAGACAAAGCATCAAAAATGTCCATTTAAATATGTTTGGGAATATCATGCAGGCATAGTCAATTAACAAAATATATATTTTGTAAAATATTGTTTGTAACATAATTTCTCAAAAACAAAAAGTAAAGGACAAATGTAAACTCTTACCTAAAAAGTATGAAAGAAAAATGTACTCAACATCAACACTCTCAAACCCTTCATACTTGGCTTAAAATACCCACTTTGTATGGTCGCCATTTCAATGAAAAAGTATTAAGTAATAACCAACTTGAGACATCAATCAAAACTTCTTCAGACTTATATTTGATCTTCTATCGTATACTTGATTCCTCCTTTACCTTACAGGAAAAGTAAAGGATCGTTTTGTAGGTCCTGAAAGTTTCAGGACAGCTATAGTATCTGAGACTGCTATTTTGAAATACCTGACTTATCAACGCACATTCTACACAGTGAACATCAAATAGAGTTAGGACAAGTGTTTAAGGGGTTGAAATTTAAATTAATTTGTATTTTACACTTACAAAAACTTGGATTGTGACAGGCTCTTGGTCATCAGGCTTGTCAAACGCCACAGAGATAGAGCTGGGGGTGAAGCGGCCTGGGCGTCGCGCTGAGAGTCGTGGCGGAGGGAGGGGGGTTGTAACTCGTCTGGGAGGGGTGTATGGCGGACGAGAGGAAGCTCCAAACCTCAGCTTCTTCACTTTCTGATCTACTTCTTCATCCAACACTGTAATGTTGCTTTGCTTTATTTTTATCAGATACACAAAATAATATAACTTTGGTGGACACTGTAATGTATGAATATTAGCGGTATTCGTTTTTGTTTTAGTTTCCATGTACATCACAACACCATGTAACTGTACTATCATACAATTTTCAATAAAAGGCATTGGCTAAAAAATCACCTGATCCTCTCTCCACCTAGACCAAAACGCCGTCCATGTCCGTCCGTCTCTTCACCACTGTCAACCTTCAGTAGTCCAACCCAAACAAACTATTTGTGGTCGGGTCATAGAAATGTGAACTTTTGTTATTCTGTCTACCTGATTCTGATTAGGCTGTGGTGTAAACCACGAGCACTACAGACACTATAGATCATGTATTGTTTAGCTTATATATTACTATGAGAATGTCCACTTGCTTAAAATCTGAAAGTTTTTTTTTAAGGCTGCTCGTTTGATTGGTTTGTAATCATAGTTAAGAAAGCAGAAACACACATAGAAAAGGTATGTTCTTAGAACAATATATTCCACTAACAATGTCCTTTCACATTGTCATTAGGTAAATTGTAACTGGAGGAATCCAAAAAGTTTTTTTTTTAATTAAATTTTCACTGCAATAAGACAACTTACTTAGAACTTACTGGCCAATATTTTTTTAATTGAATAGTGAGATGCCTAAAAGTTCCGGTGATGCTAAAAGTTTAGCTCTTGACTCGCCAAGAGAGATCACCACTGCCAGCAGCTGATGAAGTGAAAGTAGTAATTATCTCGTGTCAATCTAGAGTTGTCTCCTCACACAGGAAGTTGCTAGCTCATGTGTCATATGTCTTATGATTGGCAACTTTTTTTAATAAAAATAATACCAAGTCAATAATGGTCATTGGTTGTTCATGGTAAGTTAATAATGTCTCTTAGTGATACATGTTAGAAAAAAATAGCACTATATAGAGGAGGTAGTAAAATGTATTAACTTATTAATATTTTTTTTTCAAATCTACCCATACGGACTAGTAAATTAATCATAGCTAATCCTACAACTATAGTAGGCCTATATCAGTTGTTACCGTTGTGGACTTACCGGACTCAATAGAAGTTTCCTCTTTGCTTCCCAAACTTTCTTTCCCACCAAGCTTATTTAAATATTTCTTCCTATTTTTTGCTTGATACAGTTGATACCTAGGTTTGAACGTGGATGTATTTAGTACCTCATCGCTTATTTGCTCAGTGCTAGCTCTGTAGCTGTAAGACTTTGTTCTCCTCGAAGATGGCACAAATCTCTCTCGTTCTGTGGTCGGTTCTGTCGGTCCCAGAGTTTTAGGATCCAGCCCGAGATCGTTCAAACTTTTCAAATAATCCTTCGAGTAACTTGGTTTTTCAGATTTTATTTCAACACCATTTTCTTTGTCTTGATCAAAGTCGTTTTCTCTGGGTATTGTTGAGTACTTTTTCTTTCTTTCCTCTAATAGTTTTTTGTAGTCCTTGCTGTCCGTTCCTGTCCGAACACTCTGCGTGTTTACCAATACTTCTTCTTCCGCTTTACCAAGATCATTATAATTTCTACTTCCACGGGAAGTGAGACTTCTTTGTCTACTGGCTGAACGAGAAGAACTTCTTTCAGTTGCACTTGACTCAGCTTCTCTGCTGAACTTTTCAGATGGTCTTCGCCTCAGTGAAGACTCAATAGATGGCTTAACATTGTCCTCTTCAGTGTTCAAATCCTGTAAAAAATCATATCTACCTTTACTCATTTTAAATATTTTTGGTTATTAAAATTTAATATCAGTTAACAGATCAAAGGCCATACTAATAAAACCTTGAGTTTATGGTTGGTTTCTCCTATACACTTCTGGAGCTATTACATGATATTTGAAACTTGAAAATTCATACTCATTGAATTGTTATTCTCTTGGAAGGTTTTACTTCTCAATTACAGAGTTGGCAAGTCTGGTATCTTTATAAAGCAAATATCTGAAGTCAGTTTATTCTTTTAGTTAGATATGCGCTTAGTAATATTAGAGTGTGTGTAAAATGTTAAGTTGTTAAAGTTTCAAACTCTTCAACCCCTCACAACCCTCTAAAAATAAAAATAAAAATTCAAAATCAAGCCCCAGCTGCCTTTCATTAAGGTGTCGATAATACAGGTTGATCCTGACCAAAGAAAGAGCTGATGTTAGTATCAAAGGTATAATTTGCATCTCCTCTCCATTCTACACTCATATTCAGATTAATAAAATATGCAGCATTGTGTTCATGTCTGGATGATAATGATACATGTAGAGACAAGTACATACAGAAAAGAAGGTTGCAGCAGTAGTTGCCTCGGCAGTCGCTGATTGTTGTTGTTGTCTGCGCTGAGCTTGCTGAGCCTCTCTCTGCTTTTTCTTCGCCTTCAGCAAAGCCTGTTATACGAAAGGGATGAGAAATATGGCCAACATCTTTTGATATTCAACGATTCAATAAATTTTGGACACCTTTGTTTCATAGCAGAACTTTTAAGGCCGTCAAGGAGGTAGTAAATTAGAACTTGGCCGCAAGACATACTTATTTTCTAGGTGTATGCTTTAAATCTTAAAGAACCCATTAGGCTGCTGATTCTGAGGGATTTATCAAGAAACCTATAGTAATTGGAGTCTTAATTAATAATTACTAGTGTACCTGTTGCTCGAATTCGAGCAATTGCGATGTTGCGATGTATCATAGGCGTTGTTTTAAAACGAATAACAGTCATGATTTGAAATTCCATGTAAATTAAGCAACATTGTCTCAGTTCTCACAGAACAATTTTCATGTGGTTTACTCTATAGTTTGTTTTAGAATTTAGCTTTTTTTTCTAAGAATGTTTCTTTATAAATTCTAAAATAAATGTAAAACAAGATTAAATATTCTACAGGTATGGAAATTTCTATTCTAAAAATCAATAAAGCTTACAGAGTTCATTTCCAAATTATCTAATCATGTGTCATGTGTATTCAAAATGTTCATGAAGTTCTACAATGTAAATCCAGCCTTCATCAATAAACCTAATTTTTATATATGAGACAGTTTTGTCTGTAACTCTGTGCAAAATAAACCCCACTCAAAACATTACCAGAATCTCTTTAGGTCCATTTCCGGCTTTCTTAAGCTGCTTGTAAACTTCGGGATAATTGTCATCTTCGCTGACGTCTTCATCCTTTCCACTGCCAGAGCCTTTCTGGAATCATGATTCCGTTGAAAATCCACGACCAATGTGGGAGGAATGTAAACTACTTGTGCTGTGGAATGAGCGTGCGGATGCATGAAGCTGAAGTCCCATGATGCCTTGATCGTTGAAATGAGTGCTCAAGCAAAAACTCCTACTTACGTGCTTTGCAATATGGTGAATTTATGAGAGGAATGAAATGGAGTGAAAAACAACGATTCATGATCATATTGATTCAAGTATCATGCTGTTTATAAAGTAAATATTTGGCTGTAGAAAAACCATCTTGTTATATGCGTACCGGTAGTTAAAATAATAATCCAGTTTTAACTAGATAATTAACTAGAGATACTGTTCTTCAATTAATTCATAAGGGATAGCCATGAAGTTAATTTGGGGTTTTTAGAAAGGAATTGAGTTTAGCTAGCTTACCTGAGAATATTGAGGTCCAGAGGGCTCGTAGAAGTACAAGAAAATCGTAAAAAAGAGATTAGATATGCAAGAAATATCTATTAAGTATATGTTTGTGCAATCTTTATTTGTTTGACTATGACCTCCAGGACTCAAATTTGTCATCTTAGCTATATCAACTCCATTCTTTGAAAAGAGGTGCGTCTTAATTTATAGCTTTAACAAGTTGATCTTTCAAATATCCATTAAACCCCACGCCCTTAAAAATAATATTTGTTATGACTACTGTGCAATTTAATCTGGAATGAATTAAGTATCTAAGGCAGTGTTGTTATTTTCATGTTAATATGTTCCCTATACTCATAACAAGAGCTCTTCTTCATTTTCTTTTTTTTTTTAAGGAAATATGTGAAGGACAAACTATTTAGAAAAGCTTGCATGAAATTTAAATTTTACATGCAAAGGATAAGAACTATACAATGTACATATGTATAAAGCCATATATTATTTCTAGAGATAAAAATAAATATTATACAAAACCTTAAAAAATTTAGGGGAAATTCTAATATTTTAACAATTACTGTACAAGATAAAAAACCTTAAAAAATTAAGAACATTTATTGCAGATTTCAGTTGGCTAAAGAAAAATTGTTGTGTTTGTTAATTACTAAGTTCAATGTTATATAGTTTAGCTCCTGTTTCTATATTATCCATAATTATAGTTCTGTCATACAGTTTGTGGCATTTGCTTACCTCATTGTCATTCAATTTTCCTTGCTTGACTTGTCCTCTCCCTCGAGAAGGTTTGGCTGTTGGCTCTAAGTCTGCTGTCGGCTTAGGAAGAGTTCTTCGACCTCCTGACCTTGAAGGAGATCTTATAGGAGAAGATTCCGTTTGCAACTCAACAGTTGGAGTTGCTATGTTCACAGAAGTTGCTCTGCCACGGTTTACGGTTGAACCTTCAGTACTCGACTCCGCACTTCCTCGAGATTCAGCAGAAGTTCTGGTTGGAAATCTAACTTGGGCTCTTGTCCTTGTATTGCTTGCATCAACTTCTTTTTGTTCCGATTCTCTGTTGGATAAGTTCCCTCTACTTCTTGGACTAAATCTTTCTCTAGCTGTTGATAATCCTTGAGCTGGTTCTGAAGTTGAGATTCTTCCACGATTTGTTGGCTTACGAGATTCACTATCAGACTCTTTACTTCTCTGTCTTGTTCTGCTTCTAGATACATTTTCAGACTCATTCTCTGAAGGTCTCTCTTGTCCCCTGGATCTTGCGTGAAGTGCCTTGGTCAAACCAGTATTATCATTGTTTTTTAACGGTGAATCTTGAGGTTTTGATCGATCCCTGACGTTGGCATGGAGGGTTGATTGAAGAACTTCATTAGGTAGTAAGGTCAAGGCATCGTTTGATGCAGTTGGTAAAGCGTCAACTACATTTTCTATTTGTTTGTTCACTGGAATGTCTGAATTGATTACTTCTTCTGTTCCTGCATTTGAACTATAAAGAGGGAGTTCAGTGAAACCTTCACTAGTCACTGGTAAAGTGGACTTAACCTTATCGGATACAAAACCAGTCTTGCTTGAACTATCATCAATGGTTGTTTTGACTTTTTCTTCAGCTAAATTTCTTCTTCTGCTGAATATTTTAGACTCTACATCTTGCCCTGGCAGGTCAATGGGTTTACGACGGAGAGGTGAAAATTCACTTCTTGTTCTTGAAGGAGTCGATGTTCCACTTGTCACTTCTGGTACACGACTTCTGGTTGTGCCTCTGCTTGAAGACCTGCTGGGGAAATTTTGCTCAAGAGTTCTGGATCGAAGTCTAGTACCTTCCGAAGATCTTTGTAAATTTCTTGAATTTCCTTTAGGCTCAGAGGTGATAGCTTCTTCTGGAGCTTTGGTCTGCCTGGATCGTGATCTACTTGGAAAAGTGACATCTTCTGGTGATATACTAGTGATTGGTAACAAAGGCCTCCTTTCAACTGGACTACTTCTGGTAAAATTGTTTTCATTTCTTGATTTTGTTTTTTCTTTATCACTAAATCTACTGTTGATATTCTGAGATCTAACTGTGGCTGATTCAGTATGGCTGATGACATCACTGTCCAATCTTGAAGGAAAGCCGTTTCTTCTTTCTTCCTTGTTGGTTCTACTTCTTGTTCTTTCAGTGCTTAAGTGGTTTTCTTCTTCAGGCTCACTGCGGGACCTAAGAGTCAGTCCTTTCCCTCTTCTACTTCCTTGTCTTAAGTTTGAGTCGTCAACAACTGATTCTCTCTGCCTTGACCCAGGCCGTCTGCTGTCTACTTGAGCTTCCGTTTCTACTGTTCTACTCCTTGATCTACTTATTGGTCCTCTATCACTATCTGGCTCAGCTGACTGTCTTTGTCTCTCAAATCTATGTGACCTAGTTGATGATAATTCATCCTCGTCCTCTGCAGGTGAGTCAGATGCCTGGAACAAAAAGAAAAAACAAATATTAGATAAAATTTCTACAGTTCAGAAAACGGGGTGTATGTTTTACTAGTTTGTCCTTTGTGAGGAATTCAACCCAACTATTTGTTAGCGCTGGTGACTTTATTTATAAATTATTTAACCAAATCAGTTGCATGTTATTTGATTTAAGTTCATTTCAATTTCCAATGGGAGTAGTCTAGGTCTAGGTAATGTTGGGGTACTTGGTAACTGTGCATTGATTGATAAATCTTATTGATTGTCCTTATTACTGGGCATTTCATCAAAATAAGACTCATATAATCATAATCTGTAAAATTCTAACTTTTTTCTCTTAGTCTCAAACAGGTATTTGCATTTTTGACAGATGCAGGTCTACAAACATCAAAACAATATGCAAGCTTTTGCTGTATTCCCAAAATGGGTAAACTAAAACAGAAATTCAATTGTTATCAGTTTTGATTGAATACTCCAACCAACCCAACAAATTACAAAACACTACTAAATAAAATCTGAGAGTTTTCAAAAAATGTTGAAGTCTTAAGAAACGATTTGATTTTGAGATTTCATTATGTTATGTTTCATTATGTTATGTGCAACCTTGTCTCAATGAAGCAGGTAAGTGACTTGATCCATAGTTAGGGTGTCTCCGGGTGCTATTGTCTACAGTCTGGGTCATGTCACCCGACACTGTATTGTCCGGGTCACAGTCACTAGGCCCGGGTCTGAGTCAGAGTCTAGGCTTGTGCAAAGGAGGTGACAGGGCGAAGATGATAGAAGACTACTACAATGATCGTTGTACCTTGGGTAAGACTTGTTGATAAGATTGAATATGCTTGGGAACGCTTTATGTGATAGGTAAAATTAGGTTTGGCATCAATGGTTTGTTTGCCATGCATATGTTTTAAGTCATAGTATTTATTGGAGTGCCTTGGCCTTAGTACTGTATTTATATATATAGTTGTTCAAATACCACATTCACATTGCCAACAATCCTTAAGGTAATACTAGACCATACTCATCTCGTTTATATCTCAATTCCTTCAATTATTATCTTCAATTGTTGCCTAATTCATATTTTAAATACAATAAAAAAGAAAATCTAAATGTTGACTTTAGTTTTTATTTGATTAATTATTTTGATGATGGTTTGGCTTTTTTTAAATGATAGTTAATTAAATTTAGTTAAAAATGATTTTGTGCTCTTAGTGTGTACTATGAGGTTAATAATGTACATAGAATAAACGGGCCTAGGACTTTTGTTGCGATAGCAGGCTCACCTGAATAAGAATTTGTCCAAACTGGTACATGAAACACAAAACATTACGCTAGATACAAACAGGGTCGGACTGACTCATCCTTGTATCTACACCAAACATCAATTGGAATATTACTGACATTGACAGTGATATATTCAAACTTGTCTAAAGTCTAAATTATGTGTTTCTTGTGCCGAAATGGTCTCTTTCATAGTTTAATACTGTAGTACACCATCAGAATACAAAATAATTTTTGGAGTGTATGTATAATATATTTTCTTCAACTTCTTTTTAATCCAGGTTATGTACTTTTATTTTCTATTAAAATTAAACATTTAATTTTACTACGGTACAATTTGAATAAGGTAAAATAAGTACTGTACACTGAAAACCCCTTTAAAGATTAAACATGTGTGGTTTGAAATATTTAAATAATTAAATTCAAGAACAATTATTTTTTAGTTAATTACATACGGTACTTGTATTTCAAAGTTTATGTATGGACTTTAAAATATTCAATTTTAAAGCTCAGCTATACACCTCAAACATTTATATCAAGTTATAATGTAAATGGGAGAAATTCTATTTTTATCAAGTTGTTTTACTTCCACAAGCAGGGTTGTTCAAGCGAGCAGGGTCATTCTTCTTGTTCACGTCATTATCCGCAGTGTTAAGTTACATCTCCTCTGGGTTTTCAAGGCTATTTCACAGGTTTCTCACTACAATATTCTACGTTAAAGTCTTTAAATAGGTTACCAAAAATGTATTATCATAATGATTTTAAAAGTTCATATTATTAGTGATTTATAATCAATTTGCAGGATGAAACAACACTAATATATTATTATTAATTAGGGTTGACTTTAGGTACCCATACACATAGACAGTAGTCTATACTATGTATTGAGGTATGGTAATAATTTACCAATAATAGTACAGTCTATTAATAGTCACTATACTCAGCTAATAATAATATGACTTTGGGCCATTTTGATAAATATAGAATGTACGTTCACCATATGCAGTAATCTATTAATGTAATTGAACTATAAAAATTCCATTTGAATTTTGAAGTTTTGGTGTGTTGAAGATTCTAACTTTCGGTTTCTATATTCTCAGTAATAGTTACAACTAAATGTTCATCATTTTAAAATTATATTCAAATGAGCAAAGGTGTGGTTGGTAATTAGTCAAACTATTTTTATTGCACGATTTCATAAGTTAAATGCAGTTCAAACAAGCCAGTAAGAATTTAAACTATTAACCAAATAAACTCCAATTTGTTTTGTTATAAGAGACGGAAAAAAATTTAATTTACCTTTGCATTTTACTGAAATAATATGGCTTTATTTTATACAACATTGTGGGAAATTACTTTGGAAAATTAAGTGCATTCTGTAGTCATCACAATAAAAAGTGAAAGTAATAATTGTATGCAAAAGATGACTGATGTTGTGGACTGAGTGGGTGGAGTACAATGAACTTAAATTGACATCAGCTGTCCACAATCTCACTCCCACTATGGCTTCACAGCTGATAAGATAACAAGCTACCTGCTTCCTAACCTCACTTTCTGTTCAGTGAAAAAGTACAGTAGATTGGCATACAATATAGTTTATGTCTTTGGGCTCCTGTTCAATGTCTTCTATTCCTGGAAATGGTATGTTCAAGTTTTGTTTAAATTATTATCTTTGAAAATAAACTTCAACTATGTGTGGGTGGGTTCAAGTGAGGGTTTTCTCTAGAGTACAGGTATTAATTTAACTTGCTTAATCAAAACAAAAACAAAAATCTAACCTAACATTCAGGTATCTCTAAAATAATAATCTCCTTATTTTTCTCTTATCATAAAAATTTGTTCTCTTACCTATTAGTTCTATAATAATATAGTGTAATAATATATATATAATATAGTGGCCTGTAGGGGCATAAGTCCCTAAAAAGTTCAATAATGTAAAATACAAATTATAATATTTAAACACACTCAGAAATATATTATTTATCTAAGGCCCACACAATGTTTCACTTATTGGGTCTGATGATGATAGGAGTGTCCAATCGAAATCGATTACCACTTATCATCTTTTTTGTATATTTACCGTCTTGTGAGTAACAGTATAAGCGTAAATATATGTTTTAAGTGTTATAAGACGTTTCTTTAATTTACTTTCCGTAAATTTAATAACACGTACAATGCTGATCAAGAAGTTATTTACAAAATATTGACTAACGACTACGATAAATCCCAAATTTAAAATTTTTGTAAATTTACAAAGAAAGTGTAGAATAAATCTTGAACATATGTTTTGAAATAAAAACAAAGCAGAAGTTTTCCATTTAATCTTGAATCATTAATTATTTTTTGTCAAATGGTTATTTCATGTTAAATGTTAACAATACACAAATTTGAAAAGTTTCACGGTAAAATAATTTATTTCAACATTCTTTAGTGTACATAACTAAAAAGTCCTAATCATTATATATAACGTTGTTTTATATAGTACATTGAAGAATTGACTGGCAATTATAAGTCATCTCTTATAAATCACTAAACTCTGTGATATTAGTTTAAGACCAATTAAATAACTTAAAATGCAATTTTCTTTTTTCGTAGACTTCAAAGTACACTTTGTAACTTACTTCTTAATTTGACAACTGCTCTGCATGAAAAATGTTTGACTCTTCCAATACATTTGTAATATGTCTACTGGAAATAAACATGTCTTATGTCTTATGTCTTATGTCTTATCCAAATGTTAATATTGCGTACCGGCTTAGTGATAAATTATGATCAGCTGTATTGAAGTAAACAAAAATCAGCAGTAAATTAAATGGCTTCTATAGGTAATGCTATTCTTATGGAGAACATTTTACGTTATAACTAATTTTGTATTAAAATTTTGTGAATTTCACTATTTTTACCCTCCGTCATGGGATCGAGACCTTTAATTTGAGCCTTCTCCCGTCATTCTTCGACTTCCCAGTCGCCCACAATTTTGACACAAAGAATCAGCTTACGTAATTAATAAATAGATGTTACCAACATTATAAGTTTCTCCTAAAATATTTATCTAAAGAATAAAAAGTTATTTACCGGTAGTTAAACTAATTTGTAGTGATTTTAAATTTGTAGTTTTTGAATTGCTAATATTTGTAATATTATCTGTTGTAATATTAACCGCCCAAATCCCAATTGGATTTTATGATTTTATCTAGGTGATAATATATTACAATTCTAGTCAACCCGGCTCTGCAACCCTAAATATAGCCTGAAGTAATGTGAAAACCGATCCCGGATAGTGCCTAGAGTCCTAGGGCAAAAAAATAGGTACTTTTTTAAATTCCAACACTAAATGATAGTTAAAATTCAATAAAAAACTCTTCAGAGAAATTGAAAAATGAAACCAATCCAGTTTTCTTGAATTGTTATCTGTTTGACATATTGACAGAAGCTGATTAATTTTGTTTGGCTTCAATTCAAAACTCAAGTCAAGAAATTAAGTAAACAACTTGAAATTTATCACTGATTTAAGAGCTGTTGAGAGCTCTTGTCTTGTTGATTGCATTTTCAAATTGTCTTGTATAAAATATACTTTTACAATTTAATTAAAACTAAAAAGGGTCTGATCAATTTCTAAAAACTCGGTTCTGCTTTTCCTGTGCTTTATATATACGTATTTGGGATGATAGTTTGATGGTTTCAATGACAGCGCAACCCTTAATAATTTATCTGCGAATATAGTGGAAAAGTTTGTATATTAAATTATAAGGTCCACAATGAACAGGACTGTTTTGTTGCTTTCTAGCTTTGGACATTTGAACTCTCTGAAATCAAACTGGAAAATGTTTAGGAGAAATTTAAGTAAGCAAGCTATAATCATATTGTTAAGGAAATTTTAAAGTCATATCAATGAAATTATCTAGTCTGACCTTAAGTGAGCCGACAAGTTTTTTAATGATAAAAAATGTTTGTCGTTAAATGTATTTTTTTATGATTAACTTGGTTTATTTGACACAATCATTCAATTGAGTCGTGTCTCTCTGAGGATGATTCCGATGATCTCGGAAGTGGTCAGCCGATCAAATGATGTCCCCAGTCTGATAACTGATTGATAACTATAACCTTCCACCTTACAATCATTGTCTCGCAATGATCTCGCCATACTTAAACTGTGCTGTGTGAGTATAACTTTCATCTTTAGTTTTTAAACTCATTAAACGTTTTTCATACATTTGGGTGAAATAAATGTATTTAGTTCCCAATAGTTTTACTTATATTTTCCTCATTTGCTCTTCTGTGTACAGAATGTGCTACAGTACAAAACACTTCAATGTTGATTTGTGTTCAAATTTGTCACTTCCTTTGAAAGCTTAATTACACTGTCAACACATCCTGATTTCCATATTTGTTAATTGTTGATTCATTTTGATGTTAAGTTTTCTCTGATCATTAACTGCCTGTTGTTAGCTCCAAAATGTATTATTTTTTGAGTTATTGTATAAAAAAACTTCAATGTTGGCTTGTGTATTGTTTGTATGGCAATTACAAATAAATAATTTTATAGAATTTCAATTTTAAAAATCAAAGATTAAGGAATGATAAAATAAATCAGTTTTTAACAGGTATTTTTGGTGGAGTGTGTATGACAAACATTTTGTTACAGAATTTAAAAACACAAAGCACCTATAAGTATTTTATTTCTCAACAAACATCATATAATACTCTTTTAATTCTTATAATATTATAATTCATATAATTCTTACTATTAGTCTACACCAGTCATATTTTGGACTAAAAGAATAAAAATGCAGGTTAGCGAAAGCGGCCCAAATTCCTTAAATATTTGTGGTTATGCGAGAAATCCTGGCCCTCTTGTACTGAAGTCCGAGACGCTAACCGCTAGGTTAGGTAAACACCCCCTTAACTCATTAGTAAGCTAAACACACATCTAACTGTGTTAAGGGTTATTCCTCAAATCAGTCCCAGCATGTTACAATTGAGTCAGGTTACAGTGAACAATAATTTCATTTTTTAATGGATTTTCCTTTGCGCTATCATTGACTATATAAATGGCGCTATCTACACTCATCCGGCACAATTTTGACGCAGGTCCGTCAGTCCCTCTGCTGGCGTCCGTTAGTTAATTTCAAATTCCTTCCCACCGATATTTTGGGATTGTTCGGACGCCTAAAAGTCATGTGATGTAAGTGTTTGATATTTTAAAATAGTGTTTTTGTTATTTAAACAATTGTGTTTATGTTTTATTAGTACGGTTTGTAGCAATCATCAAGATGGACAATGAAAAATGTATAGGATATTGTGTTTTAGTAAATAAAACTCTTGACTGTAACATTACTGTATATAAAGTGGCGGAAGACTGACTGCAACCTACTGGCGTATAAATGACTTAGGAATTGCCGATGTAACTGAGACTGGACTGTGACTCGACTGATGTGTGTGAATCAACCATTACTGTTCCAATAACGTGAAGTAACTTTACAGATGAGAAAAAGTCCTCCACCGGGCTTCCAGCCAAAAAGATGGATCTCGGAATAGACGTGTGCGAAGACACTTTCGGAGACGATGGCCAGGGACATCTCGTTCGACGGTTCACTTTGACTAACGAACATCGCATGAGTGTTCAAGTGATCAACTATGGAGCAACCATCACATGTATCAAAGTACCAGACAAGAGAGGCAACGTGGACGATGTCGTGTTGGGTTTTGATGACATGAGTGGTTAGTGACCAGACGTAAAAGTAAAATAAGTATTTTAAGTAAAAGTAGTACAGTAGACTCCCTATCATCCATTAATCGTAGGACCTGACCCTTGTATAAACTAAAGTCTGATACCATCAAGAGTAAATGCAAAAATGAATAGTCATTATATGTGCAAAATTAGTGAACTACAACAAGGTTCTATACAAGAAAGGTATATGTAAAATCTGAACAGTGTTTTATAAACAGTCAATATGACTTTTTGTTCATCTGGCAATGGGCAAAGAGTCATTGGTAGAAGGCCATCCAGGTCATCCGAAGTCCACAACAAGCAGATCTGAATGAGAGAGAGATTACTGTATTTGAAAGTGGTAGAAAACTTGAAATTAACTAGGATATATTAAAGATACACTTTAAAGTTCTAACTAAACATTAACAAATAAAAGATAAATTAGACTTTATGTATAAGAAAGTAGTTTGAAATGTATGGATCAAAATATAAAATCTTTTATATCCTGTACTTTTTACAATTTTAAGCACCAAAACTGAAACCTACGGAGAGTCCCATCAATCACTTCTAGTTCATTGAAAATTGTGCTATACCACTACAACAAAAGCACTACAATATAAGAATATGCAGGATTAGTATTTGTTTCCAAAGTTTTCTTAAAATGCATTACCATTTTGTTTATTCTCCTTGGGGTGAGGGGGTGGGGTAGGATTTGGAATGTTGTGTTCTACTAAACATTTCATAATTGTTTTCCAGGATACTTGTCAAGTCAAAACCCCTACTTTGGAGCGACCATTGGCAGAGTGACCAACAGAACATTCCCTACAGACTTCTTGTTCAACGGACAACATGTTTCTCTTAGCAAGAACGTTGGAGGAGTTCACTTGCATGGAGGATTTAGAGGATTTGACAAGGTAGCTGAGAACAAAGATTGACTATAGGTATACTGCTGTAATGAAGATATTCCATTCTTTATATTATAACCGCTGCCAGTTTTATAATAAGAACTTAATTCAAAATAAGTTTTCAATCTGCCAAAGCCTGTGCGGAAAGTGAAATGTAAATTTGAACAAATAGCTTTGACTTTACATCTTAGTCATGCTATTAGTAAGGATACCTACAAATGATAAGCCATCTTATCAATTAATTTGACATTTGGGCAGAAATAATGCTAAAAATACCACTAACTGGAATGATGGTTGTGCGTTTATTTTGTTCCTTTCAAAATGAAATACTTATTGATATAAGTCCCATGAAAACTAACAAAGAAACATTAACTTACTGTCCTGCTTTGTTACATTATTAGATACCTACTGTATTGTGGTTCCGATTGTGTTTCTAGCTATAACTTATTGAATGTTTATTGATCGACGACTTTTCATCTGAAAGAAATGAAAAAGCAAAGAATTCTTTTTCTTAAGCTATCAAACAGTACTTTTAAGCTGCAAAACTATTAGGAAATTGAATACAGATTATTTTAGAGTTCATTTTCCTACTACTGGATATTGAAGATTTAAATTATCAAATGAACTGTTTCTTGGTCAATATCCTTTGATAAACCGATAAACAGATTATTTCATCAATCCCTCCATCCTACAGGTTATCTGGGATGCATTCATGGGCCCGGATCGGGTGACCATGACCTACCTCAGTCCTGACGGAGAGGAAGGATATCCAGGAGCAGTCCTGACAACTGTCACATTCCAGCTGACTCCAGACAATCGTCTGATCATCGGGATACGGGCATCCGTCACGCGGCCTACGCCTGTCAACATCACCAACCACGCCTACTTCAACCTGGCCGGCCATGTGAGTATGGCAAAGGAAAATAAAAAGCACCACTCTTCATAAAAATATGTTTATTAAATTGGTTTGGATCTGCATACAAATGAAGCACGTCTAGTATTGCCATCCATAATTCGTTTGCTTAAGTCCCAAAAGCTTAAGACTTTTTTGACCCGCATTCTCAAATCCCAAGAGACATCAAGATCTCCACAGTATAACCAATAAATAGCCCCACAGAGATGAACTGTGTCCCAAGTTTTCCTGGGTATTCCACTCTTTCCATAAAAAAACAAACAATATTCAAAATTAGCTCCATCTATGGTGCACTTTCGAATAAAACAATAATGTGAAGCAACAGTCAATTATACAATTGAAACATCATTAACCAATTTTCCCCCAAGCTGTAAATCGGATTGATATCTATCATTATTCAGAACAAAGTGATCTGTTTGTGTACAAACTACTAGTTGTTGAAATTACAGTAAATTACTGAATACTTGGATAAACTTTAGGTTCATGGCCAAAGTAAAGTTTTAGTTTGATTGTCTAATTAACACCAGAATCACCTCAATGCAGGTGACAAGATTTAAACAACATGATGCAATGAGAATAAAGCTTCACCAGTACAGAAGCCAATCATTTGTGAAGTTACATGTAATATTTGTTTTTGCTGTTTGTGGTTTTATGCACCAAAAGATACAACCAAACTCATCCTAGAAAAACAATGGTTCACAATTGCTTGCCACCAATGTATTATTGCAAATTTCCTCGTGCTACTGTACTATTGTCAATATCTTAGAAGTTAAAACTTTTATCAGTTCCACAAATATTCATTTGGCAATGCAATAATTAAATGTAACAGTAATTAAAGAAAACAATATTTTTAGTCCAATAACAATTTAACAATTAATTCTTTTACATTACAAAGGAACAAAAAGAGCATGCACGAAAATGGACCAAGTGGTTTTCCAATAGCAAAGAGAGTTTGGACTTGCAATTTGCAGAGAAGTAAATGAAAGTGAATTTTCAAAAATATTATCAGATTGGACACTTTTCATTTACGGAGACATAATTTAACCTTCAAAATTTTAAAGAGAAATGTATGAAGTTTTTAAAACTTTGACTTTGACTTTTGTACTTGAAAGAGGTTTTAATGTATTCAATAATCTATCTATTTATTATTACTTTTACAGGCTTCCGGGGCTCAAGGTTTACTCACACAGGTTCTCTCTGTTAACGCAGATAAATACACTCCACTGGAAAACTTCATCGCCACTGGTAAATTGTAAAACTAATAGAAAACTAGATTAAGCACCATTAGACAGGACTAACCTTTACATTAATAGTTTTTAACCCTTTACCCTAATGATTAAGATAATTTTAAACAAAACAAAGTACAATAAGGGAAAAATTTCAAAATTTAAAAAAAAACTGTTTTTAAAATTTTATTTGAGTTGTAACATGGACTGCCCTATGGTGGTCGTATTAGCTGTACAGTACCTATATTCAACTGTGTGGACTGTAAGAAATAATAAAAGATTCACTGTTTGAATTAAATTTAAATTCAACAAGAAAAGTTCTTGGTCAGCAGGATATCATCGACTCGGAAATCTCAGCATGGGCTTCAGTAGCTATATGTTGCATCATTGAACAGCACCATGAGAAGCGCTTGCAGGCGTTATACCAGTTAATTTTTAAAATTTGTTTCATCTGAAGAAGGTTTCTTTCTCCTTGGATTCAAATCTATGACTTTGGTTTTAATTTCCATAAAAAATTAATTCTCATGAGTAAAATGCTTTAAAAAAAGCTTATTTTTAGGTATTTACCAGTCACTTCAGACTTAGATTTCTACAATTAGCACAAAATCACAACCGTAAAAACCTACAAAAATATTAAATGAATAAAGTAACATACAAATATTTTCAATCGTTTAAGAACTAAGCCGACAAGGACAGAGATCCTAAACCCTTGCATTAGCACGCGGCGGACAGGTAGGGGTGCCCTTTTATGTACACATCATGAAGCCATACTAAAAAAATTGAATCGTCTTGTTGATTTAGCTCCTTACAAGTTCAATTAAAGAACAACAATAATCTTTAGCAAAAGGTTGTTTGTTCTATGCTTTTTGGTTACAGGAGAAATCAGAGAGGTGGCTGGATCAGGTTACGACCTCAGGATCCCAAAACAGCTGGCTGAAGCTTTTAAAGAGCTAGACACTGATGGTTACGACATCAACTTCTGCCTAAACAACAGCATTGTCCAGCCAGGGTTTAATTTTGCAGCAAGGTAAACTTAATTCATTATTTGTTGCTTGTTTTTACATTAGTTTCAGACCTGCGGTGCATGTGACACACTATGGGCCCGAGAGATATTTGCACCCCCCTTCTCACTTCCTTGGGGGGGGGGGGGGGGGTGAATTTTTCACTTACCTTGATTAGTTTCAATTCGATACTCTCTTACTCTAACAAAAAGTTTATAAAATGCCGTAGAGATTGTAGGTAAGAAGGTAGTCAATGCCACTCCTGAAAAGATATTCTGCCAACTCCCTTGCTTATTTTGACATTGTGTGTGTAAATAATTAATTTATTGCTTCAAATAACTTACATTACTTAGTTTGCCTCCAAAAGAAAAGAAAATTTATACTTTTTTTTGTACGGTATATTTTCAAAATTATTTTACAAATTTTCTTGATGCTGAAATTTTATATCATATTACACCTTTATTCCTGTGATTAAGCATTTCCCCTCTGATTTGTAAAGCAAAGAAGCAAATAAAGCAAAATCAGTTCAATGAATTAACTTGTTAAAACCTTTTTACTCAATGTGCATTCAAACTCTTTAGCATTTGAGTTTAGAGGTATCTGACAAAAGTATACACATGAATGTTGGATGATTTGGTCTACTTAATCTAGGATCAATTTATATTGTACATTCAGTGTTGACAAATGCTTGTCAATTGGACACTGAGAAGGACATCTGACCTAGGTTGTCTATTTTTATTTTCTAAGGACTGTTTAGTGATATTTTCTAAAAACAGGATAACGTTTAGAGAGCAACAAAACAAGGATTTGGACAGTCCTCTACAACATTGTTTAAAATACCAGTATGTTTGAAGATAATTTTAAGCTTCATCTAGAAGAGTTGTTTACTTATATTATCTTACCTGTTGCACTTTAAACATTATTTTACCAACAATATTTAAAAAAAATAACGATATAGCTTTTTTGACATAGATTTCTGTAGGTTTTTATGATGCACCTGTACGTGTACATGTAGTAAGATATTTCTATGTTTTGTGGCAGTTTTCAATGTCAATGATAACAGGTTCTATAAAAATGGTGGATTTGTTGAAATGTAGCAGATTTGATGATTTTTGTTATTAAGTGTCTTTAGGATTGTTCTGCATTATTGTGAGTAATTTGCTCTCAATGTATGGTGACAACTTTTGTTTAGACTGTTTGACCCAGAGAGTGGTAGATACTTGGAGGTCCACACAGATCAACCAGGACTGCAAGTCTACACCAGCAACGGCATGCCGGCCTTCAATGGCAAACGAGACGCCGCCTACGGTAAACACACCGGAATCTGCTTCGAGACTCAGAACTATCCTAATGCTGTCAACATCGTAAGTCTTACAAGAACTCACAACAGTTTATTTTCATTGAGGCAGTTTAAGATAAGAACTCTGTTCTCTATTTTAATGCAATGTACATACATATAAGCGAATGGAATCAACAAAGGACAACTAAACTATACTGTCATTCCACCTGGCTTGGTTAGAGCGAGGGTCTTAGAGGCAGAGACTTGTGTTCAAGTCCTACTAATCACTAATGATTTTTTTGCTATTTGTAATACCCAGTGGTTGGAACCCATATTTACCTATGTAGGTCTCAGGAAGAAACACAAAGTTCTTAAAATTCAAAGAAAACTGTATTAATTTCTGTATTGCGGAATTCCCTTCTAAAACCATAAAAATATTAACTTATAAGATTGTTTTTAATTTATTTTAAAACTAAACAAAAGTTGTCAACTAAATATTTTGTTTCAGGAAACATTTCCGAGCATCATAGTGAAGCCCGGAACGGACTACGTGCATTACGTCGCCTACTCATTCGGCACTGTGGCACACTAAATTCCGCTTAAACACTGCATTTTAACATTCATCCTAACCTATCACTGTGATCATGTGTTTAAGAGTTTAGCATAGTTCTCAATCCGTAAGCACTGCTCAATATTGTTCACCTTAAAATATTTATTTAATATTCATAACTATGTAACTCGTGTACTGTACTAGTGTTTGTATCATCTCATCGTGTTCATTATAGTTAACAAGAATTTTTGATTTTCTTATTTTACCTTTCTAACTCCAACTAGGGCTTTAAATCCAGGCCGTGGCCTGGTAGAATTGGCAACGTCGCAAGTGTTGTTTAGCTCCAGACGTAGGTAACAGAGTACTAATAGCTGAGCTTCTTAAGAATAAAATCAGTAGTACCATAGATTAAAGAAAGATTAAAGGCTATGGTAGTACTGAAATAACTTGTAGAAAAACAGAAGATAAGGACCAGTACCGGTAATTAATTTTTTTTTGTCCTTGGAAGCTAGGATTGAGCCCGGCATTGTTTTTTACATTACTTCAGGCTAGACCTAGGGGTCGCGGTATTATCACTTAGGTAAAACCCATTGGTGATTCGGGGGGGGGGGGGGGGGGGGGATTTGAACCCAGGTCCTCAGGGACCAAAGTCACACAGTCTACCACTAGACCCCCCTCTCCCAGAATTTGGTATGTTATGTTAAATAAATACCAGTAATTGACCTTTTTCTAATAAAAAGAAGTATTAAAACAAAGTAAAGTACCAAAGTAAACACAAAGAAATTCAGAACCCAAATTTCCTCTAGAACCCAGATGTAGCTACAAAATATTGCTTCATCTCCAGTTAAGATGACCAAATCACATTCTCTCAAGGATGTAAATCAAGGATTAAGGATGTGTATGTTTGTGACAAAAAAGACACATATAAAGAAAAAATCTGTAATTTATGTCCTGGAGGCAAGTCCAGTTTTGTATGACCTTGAAGTGGTTCTGAAGGACACAGGTGATAATGACAGTAAAGTATCAAGGTAGTCTGGTTCTACATCTCCTTAATTTAACAACTTGCTTCTTTTTTACAGTTACGCCTCACACATCTGCACTTTTTCTGTTCAGTTAGTATTGTTAAAGAGTAAATAATCCATCACAATGGTATGGATTTAACTGCGGTAAGGTACTGAGACTAAATAAACAAAATTATTGAATTTGGAAAATTTATACATGCTTTGTGATGCTTTGTGCTTTTTGTTGGGTTTGTGCTTTTTTTGTGGTGCTTTGTGACACATCCTTTATTTTAGTGGCAAAATCATTTTTAAAGATTTAATAAAAGTTAAAGTTTTATTTTAATAACATTCTTTTCATATATGAGTTATTCTTTCAATGGGGACTTAAATTCAAGGGACAGAAAAAGGGGGAAAAACGATTTTCCTGTTTGGTTTTGGTTTTATGCATTACTGTTTATCTGTACAACTGTTTTATTTTTAATATTTTCTGAAATATAATTCCTCCTACAGAATTAGCCTAGTGAACAAAATTACATACCAAGTTTGTAAAATGTTTTTCTTTCTTAAATACTGCACTGATTTTGTATAATCTTGCTACATCAGAATTTTCAAACTTATAAACATATCCAAATAAAGCCATACAATTAAAAAAGGAATATATAAAATAAATGCTATGGATAAAAGGTTATGGAATTGCAGTGACTAAGACTAAGTTATTATAAGTGAAGATTAATAAGGGACTTTGGCACTTTACAGTGGATAGAATTATGCACCTTTTCTAATAGAATGTAGTTGATTGCTTGGGTTGGGGCTCAAATGTATATGTATATGCAATTTTTATTCAATTTTAAAAAGTATTTTTTGAATTTTTCTGTATGAAATAATGTAGCATATAGATGAAAAGCAGCTAAAATTTTATTAATTAATAGATTTTATTGATAAGAAACGCTTTATGAATACCTAGCAAAGTAAGATGCCTAAATTTTCCGCATTATAACAAACCATTTATATACAGTATGCTTAGTTTTTCTATGGAATCATATTTAAATGTTAGTCAGTTCAGTTTACCTTTTTTTTAAATTGGTAAGTCCATAAATCTTGTTATTGCGCTGAGTTTTTAGCAATAAAAAATGCAAACAATGTGGGTAACGCTCCATCGACTTAACAGTCTGTAACATTTTATGCAATATATAAAACATGGACAGGGATGAGTAGATGGTTATTAGTGTCGGTTGGATGGACAAAGATGAAGCAACCGGTGTTGGATAACCAGCTCCTACGACCAACTGAATCCAGGACACTTTACTTATTAGAGCAGGAGGACATAGGACACACAAACACACTGGATCACGATTTCAAGTTCAAATCTCAGTTGTGAAATGCTTCTCGGCTAGTCTGCTTTCTCTCCGGATATTTTTGGAGGACAATTATGTAAAACCCACAAAACTAGTGGTGTGGTGTTATGAGGAAATGGGAAGTTAAAGATTTATTCAGTTTGAATTCATTGGTTTAGAAACACATCTGTAATCTTGTTCACTCATTGCCCTCTTAAGGCACACACACAATGGTAATATAGAATGGTTTTGTTTGATTTATCAGTATAGTTAACCTTCGTAAATTTGAGCTAATAGGGTCTTTAAGTCGTACAATTAATTTTTTAGTTCTATTTTTTTATACCTTACTATATTAGTATAGGAGACAAAAACTACTATAGTTAGAAAATATCTAACTTAAAATATTCCTTGAGTTAAAAAAGTTGGTCTATGAGAAATAGCAGGTATTTTACTGGAGCACACTCTATCAGTAGATAAAATATTTTTTTAATACTTGCTATAGCTTTAAAGTACAAATGAAATGTATAATTCACAGTGTGGTATGTGTATAAATATACTTTTATAGAAAGTCAAAGGATGTTATTTGCAAGTTTCAAGGAGTTACTTACATCTTTCAAGCAAGAATCTGTTCAATAATAATATTGTACTTACTTTTATTAAGTGAACCGAAACTTCCGTTACCTTGACACTAGTATTTTACAAAGAATTTTTATGAGTCATATTTTCTCTTTTTGGCTGTTTCCATTGTATTGCTCCTTAATTTCCTTATTATCATTTACAACACAAAAGACCACAGGATTATATTCCGAACAACCAAAGTGTCCTTGAGGGTTCTATGAGTCTTCTACTTTCCTGAAGATTCTGACTATTCTGGTAAATACTTTGGAGTGAAAGGGATCAAATAAACAAGTAGTCCTTGTACTGATCCTCCACACTTATAACACATCTCTAATGATAACAACCCTGACATATCCACAAAATAATTACAGTAGTATTCAATGTTTCATAAGTGGAGAGCAATTAGTTTTTCATCACATAAGTGTATCTATTTTGATACCCCGTATGATTTTATGATTATCTAATGTTTCTTTATCTAATGGGGAAAATACAGTAGTATAAGAAGTTTTCTACAGGAAAAGATAAGAATTACAATATAACACCATGACGATGTGGTAACATATCAAGACAAAAATATTAAAATTTAGTTGAGTTTTTAAAGCTCAAGAGAAATATTGTTTTTGATACCAATTGGTTCGCTAATTGAGCATTTCTTAAAACCACTTGGTTGGATTTCAAAACTTTCCTTGTAATGAGCAGTATCATCAAACATTTGTTTACTATCCTTTTTGTGTACCACATCAAAAAATGCCTTGAATTACAAAGCAAGGAATTTAAATTTTGGCCAATATTATTTTGTAAAAATTTAGAAGCAGTCAAGTAACCTAGTTAATATCTTACATCAACAATGTCAGTTTACTTCCGTGCAATAGTCAATCAATGCTACTATACTAGCTGGTCCCCACCACTATGTTTAAAGTTATAGTTATTTCTACCCACTCATTTCAACATGTTTCAACAATTTTAGGGACATATCGCATGAAGTTGCTTCTGAAAAATTAAAAATATCTAAGGTGCTCAGAGAAAGGGTTAGTATGCCATCAAGGATCAACATTTCTTGTATAAGATTAACAATAATCAAAATATGTTTAAAATTAATAGTGAAATTGCCAAACACAGTCATTTAAGACACATGTTGCAATGCTCGATATTTATATAAGATATATAGTGTAATGTTGACATACCTGAGAGAGATCGAACCTTCGAGAGCCTCGTCTCTGAGCCGTGACCACCAGCAACAGAACGGCCAATGTGCAGCTGACACTCCATATCTTCATGTTCAATGATATGGCACTGCAACAAACAGAAGAAAACATCAAACATCTATTGAAAAATATAATATTAAATACCGTAAGGAAACAGCTTTGAAATTGGCAATCAAGTTCTTGAATTGCCTTTGTAAATATTCTTGACCTCCAAGTAGTGAAGTGGCTGCTGTTTTGATCTTTTGTTTGAAACAATGGTTTTTATTCGTGGCGCGCCTTTAGAGAAATGGGTTTAGTTTAGATTATAGATCAGTTAATTTTAAGATGCTGATATACCAGGGTTCATATTTCAAGAATAAGATGAGTAGAGGCGTGCTGATTGGATGAGATGACGAAGTTTGTGATCATTAAGTGCATTGTAGCATATACATTCATTTTACACAATGGTATGACTAATCGCAAGAATAAGATTTAGCATAAAACCAACATAATCAAAATTTATGTTAATTAATCAACCTTCAGTTTTGCCTAGTAGTCCCCTGTCAAATGTACATATACAGGCTCCCGTGTGCTCCTTAATGAGGCAGGTGTGTGAGTAGTCTTAATCTCTTCGTTTGACCTTGGAGAAATACAATTTCGATGGTGGCACTCTTGAAAATGGTGCGTTTGAACGCTGTGGAAAAAAAACAAAATGGCCGCCGTCGCAACTTCTTTTCTTACTTATATCAGTAACCGTTAGAGTTATGAAAGAATTGTTGATACCAAAATGTTGCTATTTCAAATCTGCACAAAAAAGATTATTTAAGTTTTTATGTAGGATACACCATTCTTTCATAAAACATAATTTTATATTTTTCATAAATAAATTAATCAGGGTGGAAGTAATGTCCAAGGACAGTTAAATATTTCAAAAAGTAATAAAGGGTGTTTCAGTAAAGCGTAACGGGCTATGCAGATTCAAATTCTATGTGCAAAAATAAGTCGAAAATGTAGTATAAGATTTTTTTGATTTCGGCTTAGTTTAGCCGTAATCCGCCATTTTGTATTTTTTGAAAATAATTCATAACTCAAAAACTCTTGGAGATATTTTTATGAAACTTGGTATAAACCTTAAGTCTACAACTATAAACATTCTCCGAAAAAATATTTGATCAGGCTCATCGGATTTCAAAATGGCGGCCATTAAAATTTTTTAAAGTCAAATTCCATGAAAACCAGCAATTAAGACAAAATTTTGAAACACAGTATTGTAAAGTCCTTTTTATTACAAATCGAACGACACTTTATTTGCAAAAATCGGATAATAAATAAAAAAGTTATGTAACTTTTATTATGTTTTTGTCACTAGTTTCTATGGAATTTAACATTGTGATTTAAAAATGACTGTCATTTTGATAATTACTATTAATAATAAAAGTAACATAACTTTTTTATTTATTATCCGATTTTTGCAAATAAAGTGTCATTCTATTTGTAATAAAAAGGACTTTAAGAAATGTGTTGCAAAATTTTGTTTTAATAGCTGGTTTTCATGGAATTTGATTTTAAACATTTAAATGGCGACCATTTTGTTTTTTACCCACAGCGTTCAAACGCACCATTTTCAAGAGTGCCACCATCGAAATTGTATTTCTCCAAGGTTAAACGAAGAGATTAAGACTACTCCCACACCTGCCTCATCAAGGAGCACACGGGTGTACATTTGACAGTGGACTATAGGAGAAATTCCTATTATTGTTTCAGATGATACAGTTATTACATTATTGCTTGAACAAACACAGTAAGGTGTCAAGCTGTGTCAGTTGACAGTTTACAAATAATGAGCTAATCTCTTCAAACAAAACAATAACAATTTTTGCAACCAATACCAAAGCCAAAAATATCTTAGCTACTATAGAAGCACTACACACTAGGTTACAACACATTTACTCCTTTCCTCGATTAGTAGTGAATTACCTGACAATTCGCTGATGACTTTGATCACCTCATATCTCAAGTGAAAGTGGACAAGCAGTAAACAAACTGCGGAATGCCACAAATAATGGACCAGAGGCAGTAATGATGATGCTAATGTTAATGGAGGCCTGGGGCATTGCAATCAGCAAGCTGTGATAACCAATGGATCGAAAGTCTGAAAGGACCAGGAATATGGACATTCGATTGTGCGAAGTAACTTTTTAATTGCGTAATTCTTTCTTTTGTAACCAAAATATATTAAGTGGAAAAATTGTTTGAAACTTCGTTGTTTTTCTGTAGCTGGGTAGTTATAGCTAGTACTCACTTATACCTACTGGTAATCTGTGGTTTGTTCAGTTAATTCTATCCTGAGAAAGGTTGCATGGCTTGAAACTGGATCAGCTGTCCGTTTTCATTGGTTAAAATAAACAGTCATGACAACTCAACCAGCTGATTTTAGTTGAAATAAGGCTATCATCATATTCATTCAATTTGCATCCTTCACTTATCCTCACACATACATTAAGCATTTAGATATTAACTGTAAGAAAGGACCTTGGTCCTAAGTTCGCCTCAATAAAGAAGGATTTTCATTTCATTTCAAGCATACATGCTCTGGTGTGGCGGCATGATCTAAAATAATTTTACACATAGGTTTTCAAATTGATATTTTCTAATATATCAACTTAGAACTGTAAAAAACATACTTTAATATGTTTAAACTAAACAATAGTCAGACTAAAATGCATACAAGTTTGTTATACATACTGAAAATGTTACTGTACAAAGTTTTAGGTTTCATCATTTGGTAGAAGTATTTTATATTTTATTTTGGACTATTACCCAAAAGTCCTAAAAAGCTGTTTTGGGAGGAGTGTCTGTGTCTGAACTGACTATTGTCCATAGGAGTTTAAATTTTTAAATCCGCTACAGTAAAAATAAAAAAAATATTTTCATAATTCCCAAAAAAGAAAAAAGTGGAGTATGGTTGATGGAAATAAACCTTGTATTTTTCTGGTGCATGTATTTTACCAAAATTTTTATGACTTTGGAAAACTGTATCTATGTAAAGTATGTTTTGAAACTGAAATTTAAATAATTACATTTATCCAAGTAAAAGGGTTCATACAGTATAAATAAAAACATTTAAGGTGATATTAAATTTGGTGTTTATAACAAATTGAAAGTTATAAATAAGCTCTGTCTTAATAAGGAGTAGTAATGAAGGGTTTATTGTTCATATTTAAGCTGATTTGTATAATCTGGTTTGAATATTGAATCTATTTTTAGCTGTTGCCCAAATATTTATTATGAGTAGTTTTACATATTTTTTCCTTTCACACAAGCTAAGTTGCAGATTCTCACAGGCTGAGAGTGAACGTCAACCACAAGCAACCAGTCTGAGGCAAAACCAGAACTGGTTCACGAGAAAGTGACCAGCAACCAGACTAGTGTCAGCTGACAGAGCTGAGTGGACAACCAGTTTTTGCCAACGACCGGCGCAGCGTGTAGGGCTTTAGCTCATGGTGTGATATGTTTATTCCCCAAGCCCACCGTTTGGTTGTGGCACAGAATATCATTTCCCAGATCGATCCTGAGAAAAGTCAGTAGCTTTTTGATGGTTTTAAACTTGATCAGCTGTTCCTGATCATTGGGCTTTACATAAATTATCCTGGCTAATGAAACAGCTGATCTTAGTCAGTAACAAGGCTTCGCAGACCATCAACTCCATTCTGTACTCATCCTTCTCTCATATTTGGGTTAAAATACGAACCTAGGTGGCGTCGCCATCTCAATCGATAATTATAATAAAGAGTGCGACTGTTTAGTCGGACTCACTCTTAATTCTGTGGTTATTGTAACCAAATTCAAACGTTGGCACGATTTTTTTGCAACCTTCAAAGTTAGATGTGACATGTTAAAATGTAACAGATAAAAGAAATAATACCTACTTACAGACGGCCAAAAACAAGTTAACTTACAACTAGATGTCACAGAGTCTGAAGTACAAATGTTGAACCTTTGAAATTTATGTCCCAAACTAATTAGAAGACAAAACAATTGCAGTGATTACCACAAACACAATTTACTATATATTTTGTCGGTGGAACAAGGTTTCATAGACAAAAGCAAAGGCCAACCATAAAGAGTTTTAACTATTGCGCACTTTACAATTAAAATAATAGATTAATATTTATTCGTTTACACACTGGGTTTCGAATACATAATTGTCAATTGATTTCGAAATTATTGTTCCGTAGGCAAAAATACATAGGTACATCCTTGATCGTCACTTCAAACACGCAAACTACTAAATATGTACAAATAAGATGTAATGCGTACAGTAAAGAAAATACTTTTTTTGCGAATGGATTAAAACTTTCAACAACTTGTACAAAAACAGTTAGCTTCTTCACTATCTTCACACAATAATAGATTACAGAAAATCCGATACGTTTTTACATATTTATAACAAATACTATTTAAAAGCACGTAGCGTCTCCGTCGTTCTTTTAGGTAGGCCTTCATAAAACTCGTGGTTGGCATTTTGATGTAATGTGGACATCGGCCTCTTCAACTTTCGCTAACCGGAGCGTTTACTGACCTTTCTACAGCGACGAGAGGCGAGATGACGATGTTGAGATATAAAGATAAACATAATAGGCATGCTCAAAATATTGTTATGACTTAATAATCGGAAAATGAGTGTTCAGTGATAATGGGTAGAAGATTGGTGAAGAAGCTGCGCGTTGAATTCGTCTGTTAAGAAAAGGTTTCATGTAGGGCCTATGTATGAGGAGGAATGACAATTCGACGAAAAACAATACTTTTATTGTAAATTTTGTCCAAAACATTATAACACCAAGCAATATCTTCTTTTACGAGCAATTTTTCTCTTGTCGATTCTACAAAATGGCTCTAACGATTTGAATGGTAATTTGTATTGTGTTACCCCCAGTACACTCTCGCCGAGGCAAGGCGAGCGTTGGCGAGTGCGAGAGTGTACTCGGTGCGCTCGTCTTCTCTCGCCTTGACTCGGGTCGCATCGCCTCGCCTTGCCTCGTGCTCGCCGGCGCTCCATCTGGAGTCGGTTTTTGACACGAGTCAAAGGACCCGAGACTGCACGAGAGCCGAGCACATAAAGCGCTTCCATTTCGACTGCAAGGCAAAACGAGAGTGTACATGGTTACCTCGCATAAGCTCTCGCCCGAATTACTCGGCGAGCGCCTCGGCGAGGCACCTCGGCGAGCATCTCGGCGAGAGTGTACTGGGGGCGAGTTTTCAGAGAGGAGTCGGGTAGTCGAGTCGTGTTCGTCGTGCGTGTTATGGCCGGCCGCGCATTATAAGTCATAAGTAATTTATTTAGCCAAATTAACCAAATACAATCAGCGTTAGCCATGTCAAAAAACATATAAAAACATAATTACCATAAAATAACATGAAACATAAATAACAAAATATTACAAACAGTAATAACATAAAATAGCCGTGTAAATGTTGTATATGGTTGTATCAACGACGTCAATGTGTTAAAATAATTCAAGAAGACAAATAAGACAAGAGGTTTCAAAATGAAACTGTTGATTCAAAACCAGTCGCCCGAGACTAAACTAGGATTGACTACGTAAAGGTATGTAAACCTATGTATATTGTCATAAATTAATTCTGGTGGCAAAGATGAATAAAATAAAAGTTAGAGTTTTGTTGTACAGGTTGTCTACACGAGAAACGTCCCTTAAGAAACTTACTCTTTTCAAACAACATCGAGTTAAAAGTTTAATTGATTGATCTTGACCCTGTAAAGTTTAAAATACCAACTAACGAATATGGAGAAGGTGGTGAGGGGTTCACTTGTAATATTCATGTTAACGGCGTAGGTAACATCCTTGAATCGGCACATTCCGAAAGCTGTGATTTTAAAATATATTGCCTTAGTTACGTAACTCGTCCTTTGTGCATCCCTCACACCCATCACTCAATAAACCATGACGGATCCCGTCAACTCCTTGCATCGTCCACCAACCGCGCACGTCGTGTTATAATCGCTAATAGAAGAGTTCTTCAGGAATCTGCTTTCCCGTGGCGGATCTTCACGCTGGCTCTGGCCAAACATCCGGAGCATTATCTGCTTGATTGACGGCGTGAATCATGGACAGAACCCTTGACGAGCGGCAGGTGTCGCAGGAAATTGGGAGGTCGACGCTGTGGTAGTAGTTGACGAAAAAGGGAGATAAGAAAATAATTCAACAAGAATACCCCTGAAGATGCCACACAAAGTGACGAAATACATAACGTGGCACAAAAATCTTACATACAAGAACTCAGTCAACGACAACAAAGTGACTTAGTTTTATGTCCAGCAAGCCGAAGAAAACGACACATGCTTTTCTCCGCTCTACTGAACAGCAGGCAGTGGTTTGGCGGGTACTGTTAAGTCCAATGCAGGAAGTGTTGGTAATCAACATAGAGTAAGACGGCTGAACATATTCCATAGAGTAATGGCAGTCCAGTGAGCTGCAGCGCCCCGCCCTCTGACGTAATGCAGTGAAAGGTTCTCGCAGTGACCGTCACAAACTGTCCATCTGATAAGTAGCCTACTGTCGAAACTGACCAGAGGTGTAGAGTAAACAATAGTCCTAGGAACATGAGACTTCATAATAATTCTGTGTAGTTATCAGATAGGTAGTAAGGAAAGACATGCAAGTCTGCAGGTTTGCTGCAATAGTGGAAATGTTCATCTTCTTGTGTTATTGCATTCAGTACACATGACTCGATGGTTATTGATTGGCTAAGTGGAATATATGAAATAACCTATATTTCCACTTAAATCTCACCAGTTAAAAGGAAAAGACACCAGTTAATCAAGAAGCAACTCTATCTGCAAGTAGAGTATCTTTCTTGGGTTTGCGGTAGACTTGAGGTTAAAGGTTTCAGTTTCATATTGTTTTTGTGTTGCATTCCTAGCCGAATGACCTTGCTTTAGAGTGTGGTTGGGAGTTATAGACGGGCAAAGAGAGGAAATTTGGAGATACAAGAGGATTTAGATGGAGAAGACCACGAAGAAAAGGAAAGACGTCATAAAGAGAACTATCTGTTAAAAGGAAACCATACCTACAGTAAGACGTACGACGTAAGTCGAAGATGAACAACTTTTTCAAGAAACGAGGACAGAAAAGGCATATGCAGGAGATGACGAATTAGTTTTGCAAAACATTTTAGATACTTTATTGATTAAAACATTGATGGGTCACCTTAAAGGTTTCCGTAATTTACAATTTTACACTTTCTCTTCATATTTGTATAGTAAATAACATTTCCAACAATTCATTCACAATAAATGCTGCAGTTAGTATCAAGAATTGTCCGAGGACCCCAATGACATGCACGAGCACCAAATTCCATTGTGGTGTGGTCTCCACCACGATACAACACTGACAAGGCTTTGCCCACAAAACCACACCCAATCGCTTAAGAAACCACACTTGGACTAAACATTCAATGTAGTCGTGATCGTGATCCTGTGCTGTAATTTGTTAGACTGATCCCAATGACGCACAGAAACCTGTTCTACATTTCCCGTTTCAGAACGCGTCTCGGTAATCGTTCACTTTCATGCTTTTTACACTGCCAAATGGAAACTGTGTAAAGCAGTTTTTATGATTTGATGCAGCAATTTATCTCCACAACTAACGAGCTGTAGGTTACCACTAGGATGGGGAAATATACCTCATCGTCATAAATCATTAACATTAGGAATCCAACACGGGATCTACGACTTTATTTTCACACCCTAGTTTATTTTGTGTTTGACATTAACAAGCTGGAGTAAGGCTAAACAAAACGAGTGCAAGAAAGTAATAACAAATTCAGCAACGTGGTATAGTGCATAAGATATTTCTTTTGCATGATGTAATCAGAGAATTAGTGACATTTTTAGGTAACTGCAGGTAAATTTGCTTTGACCAACACATTCGCTCACGATTGTGCTGAAGGGATGTGCATAATAACGGTAATTATAACTATGGAAGCAATCCTTTCTTTCGTGACGTCGATTTAAATACTAACACCATAGCAGGTGTTACCCAACCTGCATTGCTCTTGCTCCAGTGCCTGCTCACGACACATAACAACATTAGTGAGAACGCAAACACCTTCCGGCCGCCTACTTCCGTGACGACTGTCGGAAGTGTTGCAGCTACTGGTGGATCTTCTGTACCTTTGGTGGACTGTTCAAATTCTGACGCTACTAGATTCAATATATTGAAAAATTGGAATATTTTCAACTTACTAATTGCCCAAGCTAATTGCAGCAACGCTACTTATACTTTTGGGCTACTGATTGTTCAAGTACTGGCGAGACCAGAAGAAAGTACATCGTAAGAAACACTGGCCTGTGATTCATGTCTCCAAGTACTTGGGGTGTACTAACAAGTGCTGAGATTTGAAGTAGTTTGTCGGCATTACCGAAGTGAAATGGACCTTTCGACTAGTAGGAAGTGTCAACACTATTTCAAATGGTCAACTCTAGCTGGTCTAGCAAAAAAGAGTTTGCCCAATGTAAAACACGCAACGTCGACTCCTTCCTACTTAAGAAGTATAAAATAGAGATGTGTATCAGTGAATCAAGAGAGATTCATTGTTCCGAAATTGTTGACATATACAGTCTTGTATATTTGGGATCAGCTGTTGTAACTTTCTTGTCAATGAGAATAAAGCCATTTAGTGGAAGAATATTGGGGAAATCGACCTAAAAAATTCGGACTAAGTGGAAACTTTGCACAGTTGTTTAGTAAGCCTAAATAAATAAAATTTCAAAAGTCCCCATAAATCCCTGCTGTGCTTCAGCCGCCATCTTGGAAAATGGCGGCCAATTTTCACTTTTTTGACAATATTTCACAAACTATTGGTATTAAAGGATTTTTGTAAATACAAAAGTTAAAGAACGTCTAAAAATACATCTTTTTTATATTACAAGGTTTGCTCTATCTCTAATGGTTATGAGATAAATAATAAAAGTTAGTATTAAATAAAAAATTCCCATGTTATTCTTATGGAGGAAAATAAAATTGTTGCAGTTTGCTTTTTTATGGATATATTTTTATCAATCTTGGCAAATTTATTTATTTTATACTAAGCTAGTAATATTTAACATAAATATACAATTTAGTACCCTCCCTATAGCAGTAAACCTAGTACTCGTTAAATTTAAAATTATTTATATAGGGAATCTATCTTACATTTTTAGGATATATTTTAGTAATGATCCAGTCCGGCAAATGGAAATTCATTTTTCAATCATATTAACAAACATTTTTCTTTTTAGTATTATGATTTAAAGCCCACTTACTATTTTGTCACTACCATGTAACTACTAAAAACTTAAGTGGTACCTACGTTATTACTCCCGGTAAAATTTTTTGTCGGTAAATATTATGAAATTGAACACTAAAATCCGGACTAAATTGAAATTATGCACAGTTAAGCACAGTGAGACTAGTTGATGAAAATGGCAAAAGTTCCCAAAAATTCCGGCTGTGCCTCAGCCGCATTAAGTCGGGATTTTAAGGTTGAATTTCCTAATATTTACCGACAAAATAATTATACCGGGAGTAATAAGTAGGCCTACCATGTAAGTAGTTACATAGTAGTGAAAATATAGTGAGTGAACTTAAACTTACTAATATTAATAAGAGAAAACTATTGTTAATATGTCTAAAAAAATGAATTTCCATTTGCCGGACTGGATCATTACTAAAATATATCCTAAAAATGTAAGATAGATTCCCTAATTAAATAACTTTAAATTTAACGAGTACTAGGTTTACTGCTACAGGGAGGGTACTAAAGTGTATATTTATGTTAAATATTAATAGCTTAGTATAAAATAAATAAATTTGCCACGTTTGATAAAAATATATCCATAAAAAAGCAAACTGCAAGAATTTTATTTTCCTCCATAAGAATAACATGGGATTTTTTTATTTAATACTAACTTTTATTATTTATCTCAATAACCATTAGAGATAGAGCAAACCTTGTACTATAAAAAAGATGTATTTTTAGACGTTCTTTAACTTTTGTATTAAAAAAAATCCTCTAATACCAATAGTTTGTGAAATATTGTCAAAAAAGTGAAAATTGGCCGCCATTTTCCAAGATGGCGGCTGAAGCACAGCAGGGATTTATGGGGACTTTTGAAATTTTATTTATTTAGGCTTACTAAACAACTGTGCAAAGTTTCAACTTAGCCCAAATTTGTTAGGTCGAATGGCTTTATTATTCCTAAAATTCTTGGACTACATAGCCTCCATGATAAAGCCGAACGATTGCCTCTATGGCTCAATTGAAACAGGTTATTTTTTATAAAAATGGCTAAAAATTGTAAATGGGACATGAAAAGCCTTCTTCGCGGGTAAATATATTAACTAACAGAAATATTGGACTACTTAATTGTCGTCAAATGGAATTTCAATTCATGTTTCTGCCTACATTTTTAGGGTATGAGTTTATATTGCTCGTCTGATAATCAGAAGTGTCGGTTTGATCAGGAGAAAGATGGTTAAAAACTGGACCCGGATATTTTTGATCATTGGGATGTTACTTCAAATGGTTTTAGTCGCCAAAACAGCTAGTTATTGTTTTAAACAAAGCTAAACTAGGCACCTCAGTACAAACTCATTCTTCACGTTAATTTGGGCACATAATCCTAGTTGCGGTCACATGCTATTTATTTAATAAGACCCTTATGACCCTAAAAGTAAAATTGCTAAGCACTTGCATTAGTGGACTGACGAATAGGGAAGTTACTTGCTAGTCATGATATCGTGAAAAGTAAAACTATAAAGTTCCCCGCCATCTGTCCAGAAGATGTAAAGTTTAAAACTTTACTGCAGCTGAGTTAAAGTTTTATAGTTTTATTTCACTTTCACATCTAAAACTTTCCTCCTATGTTTGGAAGTGGTATAAAACTGTAAGCTGCTATTCCTGAGTTACTACGGATTTGATTCTAATAGTTTATTATGTTTACAATTTGGTTCATACAATAACTGAGCGCAAATATGTTATATAATATTTGACCATATTAGCATAATTCTCTACTAACTAATATTAGCATAATAGTATTACAAATTTGATTTATATCAATACTATTTTATATCTTTAAAACTAGCTAAAATAGTCACTATACTGTATAGTGTTAAAGACAAAAATGAAAGAATTTTACTTCGATAGAAAGGATTTAAACACGTAATTTCTGAAGAAGAAATTTAGATTCAATACTGAAGTGAAAACAAAATTCAATATTCGATCGTCTACTCGAGGTAAATACCAACCTTAAATTCATCCCAAACTCCTAAGGCTAAAGCTATTTCTGCAGGTTCTGCAACTAGAATCTTCATCTTATTGCAAAATGTGAAACGTGGTATATGTGTATTTTATAACTAGTTACGCGTGTGTGCGTCGATGTCAACTAAAGGTTTCCCTATTTTTTAAGATTTAGCTTTATATTCTGTTTGTTTGTCCCTTTTTGCTACAAGAGAACAAATAGCCTACAATCCACATTGTATTTAATTATCTTCGTCATAATAGATCAGAAAAATTGGCAAAATAATAAGTAGAGCTAAACAAGCCATCAAAAGATTAGGCTGCTGTAAAACCAATGAATAGCTTCTAAATCATACCAAACTGAAATTACAACTTAATTTAGGTAGATTATAGCTTATTTCATGTTTCCATATACTATCATAGTATAAACTATTTTAGTATACGTTTTTGTTTATCTCCTTTAAGTTCTCAGAGAAAGATGAACTTAAATAGCAGCATATACTAAATTTGAGATTTATTTAACGTCGCCCTCTTAAAATTGAGGTCCAAGATGGGTGTCTATTCCAGTATCCAAGTCAACGGTAATAGACACATGTTAGCAAATCACTTTGACTATTCAATGATCGGTGATATAATGCATCGTACCTGACCCTGGTTCACCTTGTCACTTTCTCTTGTCAGTCAAACATCGTCAAACCTGCATAATCACTAAATCACTAATGCATAGTTTGACGGGTCAATTATCTATTCTATATCTATTATTACTTATTTAATACGCAAGCAGATTTTTTGTGACAATTACTCCTCCGAAACTACTGAGCCGATTGTCATGTTTTTGGTGTCATTGGAAAGAGCGTAACGTGAAGTTGTGCAGGAAACTTTCTTTTTAGGGAAATAATGAGAGAGTGAGGCCCTGGAGCCCTTTAAAGTTTCGTATTTCTCCATAAGATTAACATTGGAAACAAAAATTGTTATGAAACTCCAGCTGTTGTCAAAATTGTCTGAAATCAAAAGTGAGAAGATGAGCATGTTAAACAGTCAATAAGTTTGCTAATTTAACAGTTTGCTACAATCATTTGCTGACTTGGTTGAAATTCGTTTTAAAATAATAACGCCTGTAATACTTAGCAATTGCTCGGATTCGAGCAACAGGGACACTAGTACTTATTTAATACGCGAGCATGTTTTTTTGTGACAATTACTCCTCCGAAACTACTGAACCGATTGACATGTTTTTGGTGTCATTGTAAAGAGCGTAACGTGAAGTTGTGCAGGAAACTTTCTTTTTAGGGAAATAATTAGAGAGTGAGGCCCTGGGGCCCTTTAAAGTTTCGTATTTCTCCATAAGGATAACATGGGAGATAATTTTTATTTACAGAAACATATGTTTGTTACTTGAAAATTGTCAAAGTCTACTACATAATAATTGCTGGGTATTATGACTCTTAATGTATACCTACTATATTTCAATCAAGGATTGTGTACCTTAAAGTTTACCCATAATGGATCTTACTACTTTATTTTAATGCTGGGAATAGTGAAATTTAGTGGAGAATAAGTTACCATGACTTAGAAAAATTTACTATAATAATTTATATATTTAAATCACAAATCTTTGACATTATTAATTCATTTGAAACTAAACAGCTGGTCGACAAATCAAACAAATCATCTACTTCATGTGAATAATGTTATTACACAAACATAGTGTTTTTTAACCAATAACTTGGGTCTTTTTTACTTGTGGTTGTATTTTGAGTTTGCAGTTATGAAAGCACTAAGCCAACTTTTATCTAATTTTCTTTATAAACTAACGGTATTAATGAATTACTACATGAACTTGACAAGTCAGGTAATGAATTGTCAGTATACCAAGGGGAAAAAGAGTGGGCCTCGAAAACAGAAGGCGGAGACACCCATCTAGAAAATCCAACTGAGTTTTTTTTAATATAGAGGTTAGTGGATTGCCAAGACACAAATTAGACTAATAAAAGGGGGCAGTGGTTTTATTGATGAAGAATATTAATACATCAAAAAGGGCCTCAAATGGGGTCTTGGGGGGGGGGGGGGTAATTAATGGCACAAGGTTCATGTGATCAGAATGGTTAACAACTTAATAGAATGTAAAATCTTAATTGGAACAAGTGAGTCTCGGACATATTTTGATTTCGAGGATAAAAATTTACCCGTCTGAAACAAACTTACCTTTTAAAATGGAAAGATGCAAATTTCTGTTATCTTTGGCATTTGCAGCATGGTACTATCCAGACCAATTTCAGTCATGAGCAACTACAGTATATTATATGTTGTTTTAAGTAAGGTTACATCTTCTAATAGGATACGCATATTCGTTATGGAAAACTCTGACCAGGGTAATCTTTCTGAAGGTAACTTTAAGACTAAAATCGTAGTAGTATGGAAGTGCTTTTGTGATAAAAATATTGTTTTAGCGAATTTCCCTATAGGGAAGTAGCTATTACCGTAGGTCTCATGGTAAGACCTAAGCCCGGGACCGATTTACTTTTTCATTTTGATGTCCCCAGAGGCCAAAAACACCATTCGTTCAAATTTTTATATATCTATATATAGATATATATATATATATATATATATATATATATATATATATATATATATATATATATATGTGTGTCCATCCGCACGATAACTTGAGTAATTTTTGTCCGATTTTGATAAAATTTGGTTTGAACGTGTAAGGCGGGATAAACTTGAATGAGTTCGCAAACCAGCATGATCGGACTATGGGAACGGGGGTTTATGGGGGGTTTTATGGGGTAAAAATAGGTTTTTCCCATTTTAGACCCTAAAAACAAAAAAAATCACAATTTGTTTTTAAACCATTTTGTAGAGCTTAAAAAAACAAATAATTTAGTATATTGAAGCGTTATTATGCGCCTAATTGTTACGGAGAAAATTCAAAAGAATTGTAATTTTAAAATTCCCATGTTATTCTTATGGAGAATAAGTCAACTGTTGTAGTTTGCTTGTTTATGAACATATTTTGATGAAATTTCGAAAATACATTAATTTTTTACTAAATCACAGTACTGTACCTTGTAACATTTTACATGAAAAAAAACGTTTGTACCCTCCATGTTGCAGCAAACCTAAATACTCATTAAACTAATTCTGTTTAAATAGAGAATAAATGTGATATTTTTAAGGAGACATTTTAGTTTAAATCCAACCAGACAAATGGAAATTCGCTAAGTCTGCAGGTTTGCTGCGGCGGGGGTATTTTAGTGTTTATTTTTAAAAGTGTGTTTTCTTCAAGAAGAATTTTTATGACCTTCAAAATATGCTACATAGGCCTATTGGTTTGATAAGATCAAATGTTTTGATAGGCCTAAATGTGTTTAAAAATCTTTAAAAAATAACTCTACCCCATAACCTTGCTCGCTGCCTATAATATACTTGAACTTGAACACTTATTTATTAATTTACCAAATATAATACACATACAGCTAGAAAATGGCTGGACTGCTTCCCTTCTAAGGCTTTATTATTGCTGTATTTAATTTTCGACGTCGAGTCAATATATAACACGATGAATTTGTTTTCTAAATTCATATGCTATTTTGCGGGGCATTGAGCCGCACAGGTTCACTAGTTTACTTTTAATCTTCGTCCTCACTCATTACTAACCAATAATAAATACGTGAATTAAAAAGGTAGTGATGTGATGATTGTTTTAAGCTGTTTGACAGTGATTATTTTAGAGAGCTTTCAGAAGAGGGTGTAGAGCATTAGAAGGACAATGGTTGAGTGTTCATAATGCTATCCTTTCAATCAAAAGGTGGTTCAACCCTGAGCAAAGACAGATTGTTTGAAATTAAAAGCCCAGCTACTCTTGATCGTTAGAGCTTTAATAAATGACCCTGACTGAAAAAAGATTGAGATCGTTAGCAAAGCTAAATGCATAAACTTTATTCTTCACTTTCCTTGCATTTCTATTTAGTTTTAAAATACGCACCTATTTATTTTGCGTTGCCTTAAACGTAATAATGATGATAATGATTTCTGGATGATTATAACTATTTAAAAATTTTACTACAGAGTATAAACATTATTTTTCTCAGTGGCTAAACAAATATAACTAAAAAAAAACATACGATTCGTTGTGTTGATAATATGGTTTTGTTATAATGCTAGGTGTTATTTATTGGAGGTGTGTTATTTTTAAAACTTAGTCATCGCATATACATGTATTGAATAAGTCATAAATCATCCACAACCACTCATCAAATCCACGTTACCCCCTTCACACTATATATATCCACAATCTGATAAGAAACAGAACTGTATCAAACATTCATTGTTCGCTGTGTAATTTAAAACAAAATCGTGACCAGTTACCCCGCACGTGACCTTGGCCAACAGTTTGGCGGTAAGGCGGGTGTGTTTGGCGGCAGTGTGAAAGTGAACGATCCATATCTGTAGACAGGGAGAGAGCGGCCACTGCCTGCTGTATCTAGTGTTACCCAACGGGACACACTATACAAAGTGCACGCACGTTCTTCTGCTGTGTCGCTGAAGTCACGGTTTTGCTGACCTTGAAGGTCGTCTCACTATGTCCTCACTTGGCGCCGTTTCTAATTCAGAATATTAGCTGACAACACCAGCTCCGTAGAATGGAAATTTCAAACGGATCTGGTAACGTGTGGGGCAGTTGTGGTTAATTGCGAAACTATTTTTTCAGATTGGGATTGAGGACAAATCAGTTTAATCATACTTATGTAAATGTTGTGATCGAAGAGGGAGCGAGGGAGTTGGGTGGTTGATACTTGTCTTGTTATGCATAGACTTTTGCAGGTAATTTAATTTACTATTTTCGACAGCAGTTTGTGGAGTTCAGCGATTTTTAAATTGATCCAATACGTTAATTAAGTCGATCCTTCTGTGGAATTTGATATTATTTCAATTTTTTTTTATGCTTCTGTACCCTGTATGTTGAGTCTAGACAAATATTGCCAAAGAAAAAACTTGAGACAAAATTGTTTGTTCAACGTCCACAAGTTCTTTAGGGTACAAATGAGTAAATAGCACATATTACACAGCAAATAATACACTTACATCACAAATTCTTCTAAGTGAATTGACAAATTTAAACTTATGAAGTTTCTGAGTTGGTGAACATGTAATACATCAGAAAGCTTCAGCGATGCTTGAATGACACAATGAAGGTTTATATATTTCCAAAGTACACTAAGATGAAGAAGTCACAATAAATCATCAACCAGTTGTTGAAATACTAATTTTTCACTGTTTAAAAACAATCCCAGAGGCACTTCGGGCAACTTGACTACCATGTATTTTAACACAGCACCATGTTTCATCCACCAGCCCTCAGATTTTTCAACAACTGAAAGGGTTTAACACCAGTAAGTTGCTAGTACTTAGATTTAGCTAACATACAAACCCACACACAAAAGCCACATTCACCGGAATAACACAATTAAACTCTAACCCCTCTATTCTAAGTTTCTTGATGAAAAAAAAAAAACTTCCTTCCATTAGACCGCCTTAACAGCCTTTCATTCTTTTATCACAAGCCACAATGGCCTAGTCCCCTGTCTCCAGTAGAAAGGGACCGTGATTATCAGAGTGGACAGCCACGCCTGTGGGTGAATGGTCACCTCGTCCTCTCACCAGAGCTTTGTCATAGCTCTTTCAATCATAAATTCATCGGCATACTTTCCAACGTTACGCTACGAGAGCACAAAGCCCGATAAAATAGCAAGTGCTGTCGAAACGTCTTCGAATCTCATGGCGATTCATGAAGAAATACGTAACCTTCGAAGGAATATGTTTTCTGTGAACATACAGAAACAGGTCTAAAGAAGAACATGTAGGTTTCTTGTAATTTTCAATACTGTATCTTAATCTATCTTTTAGATTTCATTTTTTTCAGATTCGGAAAGGATAAATTCCAAATAAAATTAAAATTTTTCGCAATAGTATGAAGAAAAAATAATTAATACTTTTCTAAATTGAAACATTATAATACTGGTTTTATTCACATGAAATGCACAGATCACGTTATTTATCTGTTGAAGAGAAAGGTTCCTCATATGAATCCTTAGGATTGTTCATTGCACAATCCAAAAGCAAAGAATCCCGCTGGGATGCAATCTAGTCTGACCACACATTACGATTTCATCGACTAAATGTTGTCCACCTTGGCCTTTACAAGAGTGGAATCCGGACAAAATCTAGACCTAAGTGTAAAGGCCATCCAGAATATCTAGATGGGACGCAATAAACACTCTTGATTGCTGAGTTTCCGAGTACATTACTTATGAAGTGGAAGAGAACTGTTCGATGTGAAAGGATAATGTTTTATGAAGTGGAAAGAGATTTATCATTAAAAGTGACAAGATAAATACTGTATAAAATGTCAATAGAAATACTGCATGAAGAATCAAGAGAAAAACTTTGCGTTGTGGAAGGACAATTATTGGCTAATGAAGTGGCACGAGAAATATCATATGGAGTTAAAAGACAAATAATGTATGAAATAGCAGTAGAAGTTTTGCATGAATTGAATAGAGAAATGATATATGAAGTGGATACAGAAGACCTGCATGAAGTGGTAAGAGAAATAACCTATGTAGTTACAAGAGGAATCCCGTTTGAAGTGACAAGAAAGAAGAAAGATACAGTACGAATTGACAAAAACTTGTATGAAGTTGCAAAATAAATACCGTAAGAAGTGCTAAGAAAAATACTATGCGAAGTGACAAGATAAATATTTCAAGAAGTTGCGTGAGAAATACTATTCGAAGTGAAAATAGGAATTCTCTAAGAAGTGGCAAGAGCAAATTAGAAATGCATTGTAAACTAGTTTATCTACTTGCAAACGCAGTGTCACAACCGTCGAGAGGGAAAGTGGATGTAATTGCAGATGAGATGGTTTCATTAACCATGCACACCATTAGTGCAGACTAAGTGTGAAGTGCCGTAGGGTCAATGCTAGAAAGTAGAGTTGGCAATCACAATCAGCAAGTCTGAGAGGAATGATGAAACCAACGTAATCGTCTGCGCCTGTGCGTTGCTCAAGTACAGGTGCAGCGGAATCTTCTTCGGCGTCGCTGAGTGGCCAAACGTCCTTGAGAGGTTCGACCTTGAGGAACTGTTATTCCAGCTTCGCCACCCACGTTCTACAGAGGCGTCATAACAAGTATTGCAAGTTACAGATATAACAGTTAGATCTGAAGGACGTTAATGCTACCCACAAACTGTTCAAACATAGAAGCTTCACCTGGTGTTCTTGAAGGATTGAGGTGAACAATGTGATTCTCTAAACATGATGTAGAAAACAGTTACACATCCAACATTGATTAATCCTATAATTTCATAGATTGAAATTATTAGAATTATTGTTGTGATTAATATGGGGAAAACTCTAGAAAGAGTTAATATAAACTATAATAAAAGAACAGGTTCTGCCCCAACCTTTTCGTTAATAGTATGCTAATTTAAAATGAATGTATGCATATAAATCAAACCCACAGCATCAACAGTTCAATTAACCACAAGATTGGACGTAAACCTTAAAAGTTTATAGTAAAACGGATTTTAAATAATACCAACAATACAATGTACGATTAATTAGTAAAGGTTAACAATAAAAAAAAAACACTGTTATTTATAGCTAAACCCAGTTGTTAAAATAGAGATATTGATTGCAAAATTACAACAATTTCACATTGAAAGTTATTAAAAACGAGAGCATTGACCTCTTTTTCAGATTGTAGACACGCTGATGATACTGTAACACATTAGAATTCCCGAATGACATCTTCACTAACCACAGAATTTGCCGAGAAATGCAGTTCAGACATGAGAAATTACCTAAAGAAGCGGTTAAATAAGAAATATGAGAAGCGGTTTCTCCCACACGTGAGGCCCAGGTCGGGTCAAAGGCCACCGGAATATTAAACTATCTGTCTACATCTGCATCTCTGGGAGAAAGTCACCTGATGAACCGCTACTAGTGATTTGGGAACCCTGAGAAACGCTTCTTCACTGACGATTTGTTTGGGATGAGTTGAGATTATGCTAATGGTGTTTTAACGACTCGTGATTTCAAGTTCCGGTAAATTAACTGAAAGGGAAACCAAACAGACGATCAGAGGTTGAGCCGGTGCTTGTAATAACCGTGTTGGTAATAACATTTCGTGTAGCCCATCGCGAATTTTTGTTCAGGTTTGGATAAAGTCTGTATCGAAAATGCAATTAATTGAGATCGATGGGACCCAGCCTATTATAGTATTTTTGGTTAATTCATTATAAATAGTCGGTGTGCTGTCGGTATTTTTCTGGCTCTCAGCATTTAGTACGATTAAAACGAAAAGAAGCTTTTCAAAACTAACCAAGATCTGACCATTAACATCAGGTCAACCCTTAAACATCAGGATAAGAAGACAGCTGCATATTAGCAATATGACAGTAAATGTGAAATTAAATTTATTTTAAGGAACCGTTGAAAAGATTAAAACAGATTTTAGGTGGTTTTAGATATTACAATGGAAACGGTAAGTGTAAGTGTACAATATAATTCGTTAAACTTGTATTCCTGTGTTTAAAAAAATACTTTGCGAAAATGTAGGTACATATTTTGATTTCTCCTCAAACTAGTTTCACATTTTTATTACCCTCAACTAGGGTAGCATGTTGACTGTCCTTTTCTTTCAACTTAAACCCCCTTACAGTTCTATTTCTGAAATCACAAAAGAACTGACAGTACTGTACTCAAGGTATAATTGACAGAAATAGTTTCACTCTCTACTGCAGTAAGTAAAGGAAGTTCAAATGAAGCCAATTTAATTATTGCTCTCGCTGATGGAGTCACTCCAGTCCAGTTTCTATCTAATTGTTGCAAGGGTCGGAGCTTGATGCGGAACGAAAGTAGATGCTGGTATTTCCTGCCGGTCCTGGTGTAATGTACTGACTTGCTTACCAGGATGTAGAAGCGGTTCGAGTAAGGACCTCTTAATATCCAATTAGACTTCCTGGATTTCCAGACCTTACAAAACGCCATAAACTTATTGCTGTTTGAATTTTGACAAGTCGAAATTTGTCATTTAATTTTTTCATTTTTCATTCATATTTTCAAGACCTGCAGTGGAATGCAATATTGTCAGCCAAAACCACACATTGATCATATTATTTTCGCAATCGTGTTGAATGTTTAAAGTACGTATGTTCAAATATCCTGTTTCATATCCGGTTCCGGTATGACTACGGAGTTTATTTAAAGTACCAGTAAAGTAGACTACCATTTTATTTAAGATGGGTTTTGATTGATTTCCTTTTTAAGACTTGGTGGTATTTAAAGACATCTACTCTTACGTTCGTTTAGGTCTCTCATTTCGCCTGCACTGAAAAACTTTCGTATGCGGATATTGAATTCCACAAGTAGGCTTCTGATCATTGTAAAAAATGAGGCATGTTTTCTTGTGAGTATAATGTTCGCTAAGCCTAGAGGGCCTTGCGGACGATTAAGTGTTTCTTTTAATTTCAGGGAATTTTCACTAAGTGTGCTTTACTGTTTGGTTGCGTCACCAAAGGACAAGCTTTAGTTTTCAAATGTACACGTTTATTTTACTGAAATATGGGTTTAAGTTGGTGCAAAAATGAGAACGAATTTCAAGAACAAAAAGCCTTCTTTACATACCGAGTGTAATATACCATAAACCGACCTTTAACTGATCCATACGAATTACAAATCTATGAGGGACTATGCACTTATTAGTTATTATGTATACAGCAACCAAAGACAATAAAGACAAACAAGCAATTGGTATTAAAAACAGCATTAGCATTATCATTATCAATTGAGATGGGATCGACATGTAGGTGCGTATTACGAGCGAAAGGTAGAATGGAGTGAGGTGATCTGTGTAACTTTGTTACTGACTAAACCTTGTTTTATTAGCCAGGATCACTTATTTTAAAGCCTAATCAGGAACAGCTGGGTCCAGTTTCGAACCATCAAAAGATTTCTGACTTTTCTCAGGATCGTACCGGCGACCTTTTGATTGTTAGGCGAGCACTATAATCACTCAGCTACTCAGCCATTGCATAGAACCTAAAAAAAAACAGATGTTTCGAAGCTAAGTTCCTATATTTAACAGAATATTTTTGTCCTAATTGCTCTATTTTTTGGCACCTTCATTTTGTAAAAAGTTTACATCGATTTATTTAGTTACTTCGTCTCTTTGACAAGATATTTCTTGAAGGAAATGACACACATTCAGTTTTGTTTGAACTAATCGTTTTGTTATCATAGAAGACTTTTGCCGCCAGTTGTTTATTTTGGCTCTGTAGGTATTTGTGAAAGTTTTCCTAATTTAGATTTCACGAATTCTAACAAACATCACGCGGTGGTGTTGAACTTGGTGAAACGTTTAATATTGTCGAGTCGTTATTTTGAAATGAAAGGTAAAATATGTCTAATAGCTGTTAAAGTTAAGAACATAATATGAAGCAACAATACATTCGATCCGTTATCCAATTCACTTGTTTATGATCACATAGGTGCAAACTGTCATGTACTTCACATCGTATTGTAAGATCTGAAGGCTGTTTTATACTTATAAAATATGCTGTTAGTTTAATGGTACTTATATCGACTACTTATTTTAACTTAGGTGTGCGCATTGCCCATTGACTATAATGATGTTAATAAGTGAGTTATATTTATTTTGCATAGTTTTAACGATAGTAGAATAACGAGAAATAAATATAGGACACGTATATGCTCATAAGTTCGCCGTTTTCAATGTAAAGAATTTAATTCGTTATGGAAAAGTCACGTCTGAAAACAAAATAAATATTATACATCAAAACACACTCTACATACCAAGTAGGAACTTACCTTAAATTTCTCTTCAGCTAATCCATAAGGATGAAGATATTATGGGGTAATGGCGCGAATAATTTGGTAGTATGTTTAATATACGATAGAATTTATGTTTATGCATTTTCCTTTGCTTCAACAAAGAGAGTTTGCTCTCAGACATAAATTGTTTCATTCCAAACAAAACTCGACCCAAATCATGAAGCGGACATAAAAAATTCAGAAGAAAGTGAACATTCCGAGAACGTGTGTAACATGACTAAAGGAGGGAAATATTCGCGGTTTTGGAGGGAAAGGTCATCCACTTCCCTAGTTTCCCGGACACAGTGTGTTCCCTGAGAACTACCATGACATCACCTACAGCTCACACATGCGTGATATGTGTGATGTTTGCATGATTTCTGCCCAGATCGGGTCCACAATGCGTTGTAGGAAGGAAAGCGTAGCTGCGTTGCGCAATGATGAACTAACGGAGGAAGCAGGACATTGAATGTTGATGAACCAGTTACACACTTCTTTGTGTGACTACGTTTCTCCTCTGTTACATGTTTTAATTTTTTTTTATTAAAATGGAAAATAAATACCCAGTCTATATGCATTTTACTCATAAATGAATGTGCGATGATATACTGTTTTCCGTCTTTATTGCTCACAAAGAAATAAAGGGTGTGGTCAGGTTTGATTGGTATATATTGAGCGTACTGTTTAAGCTACGAAATGCCTATGTGTAATTAAAAATTATTTATGGATAAATGTGATTCATAAAACAATGGTCTAGTTACAGTAGTTATATTTCCACAAGTGAACTGAAATGTAAACTCGGTTGACCTCCTAGCTCTCTCCGAGGGTCATCACCATTAACAAGATCACCTGACAGTATAGTACTAGAGGTATTTTATTATTTTTAATTTTTTATGAACAGGGTTTAGAGTTAAACATGTCATATCCAACTGCCTGTTTCAAAAGCAAGATTTAGACTTATTGATTAGGTATTATTATAAATGAATAATAGCAACAATTAACTAACGATCTGCTGACCAATGAAATCTTGATACAGTTTCCAAGAAGCTTAACTCTTCATTCTTCAACACCGTCGCTGTCAGGTTAGATTAGCATTGATTAGTCTTGTATGCGTATATATGCGTATTAAGGTAAAGTTCTCCGATTCAAATATACTAATAATAACCCTACAAGTACCGATGGACAGTCTAATATTGGTATGAATAAAAATAAAAATGCTCATCACAAAGTTTTCCAATAAAATTTTTCTTTCCCTGCAACTAAATAATTTTCCTCATAATTCCACATGACATGGAAGATGGAAAGTGCGGATGTTTGAATCGGTTTCACAGTATGTTTAAATTATTTTTTTTATTTGAAGAATCAGTTGAATTGACCATCCTTTTATCAATTTTGATCAATTTACTTTGTTAAGACTTGATGGTACTTAGACATCCACTCTTAAGTTCGTTAAAGTCTCTCGTTGCACCTGCACTGAAAAACTTGCATATTATAAGGATATGACACAAGTAGGTTTCTGACCATTGTTAAAAATGAGGCATTTTTCATGTGTCCAATGTTCGGTAAGCCTTAAGGACTTTTATGACGATCTAGCTGGAAAAAGTAACCTTCATCTCCTTCTTTAGTCCTCGGCATTCAAATAGTAATGACAGGGACAAGTGGTGCATCATGACTCCTTTCTCTGACGTAAAGAAAGAAGAAAATAACACGGTTGGTATGCCTACACTCGGGGGTCGTTACTAATGAGCATTGTATACAAGGTAATTAACATGTATATACTGTTGTGTATAACAGAGAGGTGGAATAACAAGCTACAGTTACGTAACAATCTATTAAGATTGCCCGTGTGGTTGTGATCGTCTGTTTACACGACCGTAGAGTTATCACACTCCTTGTAAGAGTCATCCTTACAGTATAGATCAACAAAAGACTAAGGCTAGTTCCTTCTGGTAAATGCAGAGGGCATTTTGTTGTTCACAATTTGTGTTATATGTGATGATGTCGTTTCAACCTAATAAAATGATATATTTGCAAACTGTCGATTGTCATAATGTATTACAAACAAAGTGTGGATAACATATAATAAAGTACCTACAAATAACAGAATAACATTTAGTCGGTATAATATAACTTAAATTTAAACATGTAACACCAATAATACTCTCTCCAGATTTTACAATATGACAAGCAGTCTACTATGGAAGCCTTGTTGGAATTGCATTTGTTGTTTTTGCATTTGAATATAATATACATTCAATATTCAATCAAATTCTGTTAAAGTAAAGAAACCCTTAAAACACACTTTATCATTTTAAAGTACAAGATTAAGAATGTTTTTGGTCCTAAAACGCTAGGCACGAGCCCGGGATTGTTTTTCACATTACTTCAGGCTAGACCTAGGGGTTGCGGCATTATCAATTAGATATAATCCATTGATGATTTGGCGGGATTTGAACCCGGGACCCCAGGGACCGAAGTCCCGTGCTCTAAACACTACACCAGCTCGCTCCCTTACAAGATTAAGAATGCGATTAATATTATTTAAAGAGTTATAGATACACTAATAAAGCAGTAATATGTTTGTTTTGATACAAGAGTTTGTCTGGCCCGTCTTCTTCGTGCAACGATTTCAAAGAATTGAAAATTAAAGTGCAATCTCCACCTAGATGAATGTTTTAATTTCTAATGGCAGCTTACTACAAGAGAAAGTGCTATCACATGGCAGTAACCACTATTATAATCCCCGCTTTAACATTTAATTTCCGGAGTTGACAATAAAAGGGAGAGAAATTCTTTCCTTGATAATGTCGAGCCAGAAGTACTGTAGATTTGATCGATCAAATCCAAAGTAAAATTTGTTCTGTTTCTAAGCTATTGTCGGTTTAACTAGTATGATTTTATTTACAACCAATATGAGTGTGTAAACTTTACAACAAAACGACAAGCCAAATCACAGTTTGTGGGGGACGCTTTTGAGGAAAAGATTTTTTCATTACTTTGCATTCGAAAATACCTTATTTCCATACAGCTGAGATCTTCGAAAATCGTCAATTTCCATACACCAAAAACAAATAGTGATCAGCTGACTTTTCCTGACATAAACATAACGCTTGCTACATAAAAAATACTTTGCCTGATATAAAAAAAGTTAAAACTAAAGTTCCCGGTTAGCTCAAAAGGAGTGATGAAGTAGTTTTTTTTTCACCATTATAAAGTATTGTTCAATACTCATCACGAAAGTCGCATTTTTGGGCGAAATTATGTTTTACATGGGAAACACTTTCGAGTGGGTAATAATATTGTAATATGGATAGGAATAAAACAATTTCATGACTAGTAGTGAAATATACTAAAACGCGTTGCGTTTAGACTAAAAGAATATCTTAGGTGAATGGAAATATATTATTTTTGAAAGAGATGAATTGTATTGAAATTCGAGCAGAAAAAAATCTACAAAAGCAATAATATTTTTATCTTTAATCTCCAATACAAAAGTGAATGACTTTCCTGACGGGGATTGGATTCACTTATTCACTTTCACCCAAATCTTGCCTTGTACATGGGTGTTCGACTGTCATGGTAAACAGGAAATAGATTTTGGACCGATCCACTTCTTTAAACCCCTGAAAACTATCGAAAAATTCCTACAATTTCGGATTTCTGCATATAATAAAGATTCAAATTAACATGAAAACTATTACAATGTCCTTACACGGCAAATAATCAGCTGGTGTTGGTAGTGAGCTACTTCATTACTTGTGAAAAGTTATAAAAGTCAAATGCTTTAGTTAATGCAAAGGGACACACAAATATTATGTGTTTATAATTTTTCAAAAAAACTCATCACAAAGCTAAGGGATTTGACATATATTTAGGAGATATATAATTAAATTATAATTTCAGTGATCGGGATTCACTGCTTTATAAACCACACTTTAATTTTAATCTAATTTTAAATTATGGGAGGTCAAAAAATATTTAGAGAGAAGTTTTGAGTTAAAGATCAAATGTGATAGGTCAGGGTACGTGAAACAGTTCATAGGGATACCTAAAAATGCATTTGGAATTTTAACAATGAAATTGAGTTTTGCATTTAAAAGGACTGTTTGAGTCATAGCTTCCATATACAAATATAACTCATTTAAGTTGATTTTGTATATTATTTCTATTGTTTTTATATTTTTTCTCTGTATATTATACTTTGTTGAAAATGTTTATAAGCCTTGGTGAAAAAATTGATATTTTATTATGAATAATTATATATTAATTTAACAACTGTTAGTATTAGGATAGTATTAGGAATTTTGCATTTCATTCTTTTAGTCCTTTCAGTTTTTATAGTTTCAAAACCTGAAAATAACACGTATCATGATATTTTTTAATCCTGCTGATTTCAGGATTTAGAGGCGTGGCCACAGGATCGAGACCGTAGACATACGTTGTGTATTGCGAAGTCTCTCACACTTTGGCCAAAGCTGCTGTGTTATTAAAACCTTATTTCCGTCACGAGAAAAAATGGTCACGAAATGCATTTGGTTGCACAACTCCAGAGAAGGTCCACGGAGGATTCGTTTCCCACGACACAACTTTGTAGTACTTAATTGTTTCGGAAAATTAGTCTTATAATGTTATTAAAGGTGTAGTTTAAGTTTAAAGTTAACTATTAAGAAGATGAACCCCAATAGGACCTCGTCAACGTGTTTACCTAATAAAACAATATATTCATAAACTAATCTTTGACCTAAGAATATGATAACGAAAAATTACAACCGTCCTCTGTAAAATTTATCGTAAAATATTAGATACACTTTTACTCAACATCAGGGCATTCATATGCAACCTCTTCTATCATGAAGATGTTAAAATGTTACAATAGGATGATAATTTTTCCTGCCCACTACAATCAACCAACCAGACATCGTAATATTTTTTGTACGGATAAACTTCTATTCACAGTTTCTGCTCGATGACCTTGATCCAACGAAGCCATTGCAAAGCCACTTCCGCTAATTAGTGACGGCAATCCACCAATCAGAAGCCAGAACGTCACCGGAAGTGCGTGAAAGTCAAGACGCAAGCTTGTGGTTGCATCCCTAGAGTGGAAATTTTAGAAAATTCCTCTAAAATGCCTGACAAAGGTATCAGTTGTCCAGTTCAGTTCTAAAATACAAAAGTTCCGAGTTTTTGTCTTTATTTAAATAATGTAAATGGCGAAAAAAATGGTAAACACATTTCAGTAATCTCCTCTGGTCTACACAGATTGATAATGACAGATTTGTATGTACTGTTGAGTCCAGTGCCTAATGACAAGACTAAGACTGCAGAATATAGTCGAGTCAACAGAGAGGTCCTGATGACCCAAGGAATTATGACTGTTTCCACGTTGAGCTTAGGACACCATTTCTCACCAACTGCAAATATTAATCCTGATGTCAAATTGTATTCCAAATATTCTCGAATTCCTTATAAGAAATAACAAAGTAAACAACTACAACACAAGACAAAATAATAGCAAACCCCAACCAATACAGAACCCTCCCCAGATATTACAAATTGTAAAGACTTAAGACGAGACTAAGTTCAAAGGGATGCTCGAGACATACCAATAAAAACCATATGGGAAAACCATAGAGAACTGCAACTACCAGTGAGACTGCACAAGTATGCAAGTAACTATCAAGAATATGTTTTACTGATGCTACCACCTATCTAATGTTGCACATACTATATCGTACATTTAGATGTTGATATATTATTATTTATTATTACTAAAATAATTTAACTTTGAGAAAACTGCAATTAGAGGTATTTCGAAGAGTCTTAGACATACAAGGATACCGTTTTTTACGACTTAGGCATTTGCAAGTACAGGACTGTTAAATACACAATGGTGGTCTGTAACAAAATGTGAAGCTCGACTTAGTACAAAATGTTGGTAACGTGTCTTTACGTTGGCGCTACATCCTTCTACAATGTTATACTACATAACAAAACAATAGTGATTTGAAAGTAGGTAAGTTATCATTGAGTTCTTGTACTTATTGAGTACTAACGATTTAATCAAACCCAATAGAGAGATCTGACCCAAGATCTACAATAGCCAAGCCTACTGGAGCAAGGGCAACTATCTAACCTTCATTGAAGCGAAAGGCTTCAGGAGAACGCAATGTCGACTTCATATCCTTATAAATGTCCAGGATATGTTTCTTATAGCAAAAAGTTTATAAAATCGAGGTGTTTGTCTTTCCATCGCAAAAACCTGTGGACCAAATGAGCTGAGGTTGAACAAGTATATATGCTCTACCAAGTGTCATAGATTGTCTATTTAAACTTAGGACATTGCCATAGGCATTTAAGTACTCTGATGTTGGCTTAATAAGTACATTTTCAATGGAATGCATTGTAACGAAAAGAATAACTGTAATATTACAGTAACATTTGAGCTGTTTAAGATTTACAAATATTTTTAATACCACGATACCTATATAACAGTTTCTAAAAACTGCTGTCTTTGCAGCAGCTTTGACGGGTTTTTAACAGTTTTACAATAAACCTAGTTAAAACCCAGTTTTATAATAAATAACCAAAGCATGGGTAAAGCTGTAAGTTTAACAATTAAAACAATTAACAGCTGTTCCATCAAACTAGGGCTACAACTAGAGAAAGGGTGCAGATAAGGTCATGGGTTAGAAAAGAGAATTGTGAGTGATTGGAGAACAGACCTGCTCTCAGACTGGTTTTTCGATTTATTGAAAAACAGCTGGAATCGATAAATCATCCTTTCACCTGAGACTAGACATCCTTCCAGCATATGATAGAGCGCGAAACATCCTTTGAACATCCGCCGATGCAGGATTGCAACATAAATTATGAATTCGTATTTACACTGGGAAATATTTTTAGTTTATAGTTTTGATAATGCTTATTATTAAATCTTAAGCTAGTTTCTGTGAGAGTTTTATGGTTAGTTACTTTTAATTTCACTGATCTCTCCGAAATAGTTTCCTTTTGTTTTGGGGTAAATTTCACAGTATGCATTTGATTCATTGTTCTAGTACTTTGACTGTAATGGCTGTATTAAACATACAGTAAAATACATATAGATTCTCACCACCACCCAATATACAAGTCCATCTGTCTGGAAAACAAAAAGGATAAAGACAAAGAGAACCCTGTATTGGATCACTCCCTTTCCTAAAAGCCATTAGATTTTTTCGAATTACAGTATATCATTCGTAAAAAACAGTGACAATAAATTATTGGACTATAGGCTAAATTTTTCAAACACGCACTTTATTACGGAAATTGTTGCGAAGTCGTGAAACATCATTACAAACAAAGCTACCAACAAAATGTGTACTATGTAATTATCCTGTACAACGTGATTTCATTGTTCTAAACAATTCTGCTCTACAATACAGTCAGGATCACCCACGTCTAAGATCATGTTGAAGATAATGTCTGGCGATTCACCGCAGATTAGTACCAAACTGTGGTACATTAACGGGAATGCCGCCTTCAGACACATTACATAACATGCACCACCTACACCACTGGCCTACACTGCTCTTAACGGTCAACAGCTACAATAATCAATGGTATTGTAACACATTATAAATTGTAGTATTGATTATACTAACTTAATGGAACAACTGAAGATAATAAAGGTATATTGGTTCAGTTTATAAAAGACATCCTTACTTGATTTTGCACCTTACAGTATAAAGGATTTTTATAAATAATGTATTGTATATTGTAATTGATAATGTATAGTAAATGTTTCTTATTGCTAATGTAGGTAGTAAGAGACAATACACTTGGCACTTTTCATGTATATAAATTGTGTACTGTATGATGAGTAAAGACTTTTTGAATCTCGGGAAAGGGTTTAGCTACAATCAACATCCTCTAAGTCTACCGGACATTTAGTATACGTCAAAACATTATACAGAGTTTACAGTAGGATGAGAAGCCTACTTGCAGTCTCCAAAATCTCAAAGTTACATGGCAATATTACGGTTAAGTAGTGCAGCTGAAACGAGAGACTTCAACGAACGTACAGACAGATGTTTTAAATTCCTAAAATCTACCCGAATAGGAGACAAACATTTAATTTACATTAACGCAGTCAAGTGTCACCAATCATGAACCACCCGTAAAAGCACATTTCAGAATATACAGTATGATAAGAAGTTTACTTGCACTATTTAAAGTCCATTCATTTGGATGCAGGCACAGTCTTTAATAAGGTTAGAAGTACAATTTTGGATCTTAAAGGAACACTACTTAAGAATGAAAGTCTAGATTTTTCACGTTAAGAATTGAATTACAAAGGGTTACGAATTACAACGGGCCCAACAAATTGACTCTTTAAACGCTTTGATTCCATCAACGCCAGTTCAAAATAAAACAACTTTAACTAAACACATGCAGCGCTTCAATGATAAATCAAGAAAATGTATTAAAGAAAGTCAAAAGAATTGTGTAATAATTACATTCAAAAAATTCTTTTAGTCGTCTACGGAATAGGGAAGGGCTGGAAATGATGGTTTGATGACCAGTTTAAGTAAATATACAATAATGGGAAAGTTAGTTCTACGGAATAGTAGTAAAAATAACAATCATAGGAGACGGTTTTTCTCGAGACTAAGCTCTAGCTAAGCAACAAACAATTATAATACATATAAAATCAATTGCCATTGATATTGTTACAGTAAAAACTAACAATCAAAAAGAAGACAAACACTATCACGGCAGCTGAAGGATAACGTAAAAAAATAGAAAAATTTTTAAATTAATTTCAATGCTCAAAACAATACAGTAGTAATTGATGGAAACGCTTGAAAATCCGCGTCGTCTAGCAGGAACAGCCGCATGTGTATTATACAAGACGTCCTTGTAGAAGGGGCGCGGCGCGGCGTGGCGGGAAATGTCACCCGCCAAACTGGACCACTTCGCGGCTGCTAATGGAATCTCGAAACCAACCAGAAATTACCGTACAATGGGATTACTCTTGTTATGAAACTGTTAAAACTGTTATCTACCAATTGGTATTTATTTTGGGAAATGTCATGAACGTTTCGGTGCATAATTGCTTTTCTTCGTTGCAATGCGAAAAATCAAAAGGTTGCCGTGTTTGATCGCGAGAAAATTTAGTAGCTTTTTGATTTTCTAATCTGGACCCAGGTGTCCTTGATCTTTAATATTTTATTTATGGTGATGGCAGAGGAAACGGCTTATCTTAGCCAGTAACCAAAGATTTAAGCATTTTTTTAATGTCCCACCTTCACATCCTAGGACGATAGGTTCCAGCCCGGAACTTACAGGCTAGAGGGTTGCGGCATTATCAGATAGATAAAATCTGGTGATAGGTGTGATTTCAACCCGGGACCTCGGGCACCAAAGCCCCGCACTCTACCACTTTTTGCATAGCAGGACTAAAGTACAGCACTAATTTTTCCCCTTGTGCGAAAAGAACCAACTGGAGTTGGATACACTATGGTTGTGCATTTCCTGGCCGATCTTACCAAAGAAAACAGTACTTATTAAAAATATTATCGTTATTAAGTTTTTGTGGGTTTTATCATAATCTTTTTATCATTAATAGGAATTTTATATTTGTATAGTATTGCATATGTTATTATGTTTATATGCATTCATAGTTATAAATAAATAAGGATAACAGACACTATCCCTTCATAGGCCATAAAAGACCACAATAAAAACTAACCAAACAATAGGACCGGTATGCCAGAAATCAGGTGATTATTAGTGCTCGTGACTGTTAATGTAGTCACGATTGTTGATTGTCGGACGCAGGTTGCTGCAACTGGGGCACTCTGGTGGCCTCAAGGGATCACGATTGTACACTGCCACTGCTAAATTGTAGGCTGTCCGTTAGATGTATCTACTGTCTACTGTAGTAGTCTAATCCGGCCAACAGAAATTGCTGAAAATGAGTAGAGAAAATTCTATACAATTTGTACTTAGAGTTACATAATTGTATATGCGCGTTACATAAAGCTCGCTCCATAGAACAATGGAGCGAGAGCACGGCTGGTGTAGGGCAAGAAACGTTTTGCCTCAAGCCCCGGGTTCAAATCCCCCCAAACGCAAATTATACTTAGCTATGAGCTAATCCCGTTACTTGTTAGTTCGGGGCCCTTTTTGCGCTTTAGGGTCAACTTTATACATAACAAAGTTATAGTCCCTTCAGGTGAGGGGATTTTTTTGTATTGGAAAGCTGTATCCATCAAAAGTGATATATAATACAATAAAAAAATATATACAAAATAGGCCTACTGTGATGCAATAGCTATTTGTGCAACTAGTGGGCGAAGTGGCACTTTGCTACACACGAGAGAAATGTTAACGCACGAGCCGTAGGCGAGAAAATGTTTTTTTCTTAAAACCAGGTACAGTATTTCACCAAATCAATTTAGTGAATATGTCGTTGAGATAATTACTTTACTGAATACAGCTATATCAGTAATCTAGTAATCATTTAATCATCATTTAATATATTTTATCGATGGTAAACAATAGGTATTTGAGGAAGGAGGAAAGCTCAGTCTAAATGTCGTACAATTTGTTTGTTTGAGCAGAGGGATCAAACAAATGTTGACTTCCTATCAAAGAAACTCCCGTGTTCTGGGTGTCATGTAACTTGTAAGCAAGGCGGAGAAAACGTTTAGGTGAAAAGTATATAACTATTGAATACAACTTATTTTAACTCTTTAATAATTTTGACTTCTTCATAAATTTCCAAATGTTAACTGATTCTCCTTGTTAGAAAGACCCTTCACCATTGCTGTACAATCGCCGGAGACTGGCTGCTAGCTTTATCGAGATTGACACAGCAATCCGCCATAAACCTTACCCCTTACCAGGGAAAGTGCAGAACAATAAATCTTTGTCAGCAGTAAACTTGTAATTGTTGAAGATTTATTATAATAATCTAGATTCTTTGGCATTTATGAGGGTTTAATTATTGTGTTGAAAAATCCAAAGAGAAGGGAACAGGTCTACCTTTGCTATTCGAGCCAATTTACATAAAATGGAGCAAAACAAACATAGTAGAAAAGCATGTGGTTATTTAAAAGTTTCGAAGAAATTATTGGCTGGCAAAACTCAAATTTGCACGTTTTTTTATAAAATTCGAATATGTCTTGATGTATTTTAAAGTTTGACGTTAGATATCAACAGGAGCAGAGTTTGGACTATTACCAAACAAAAGACGTAACAAAATGCCAATGACGTAGACAAATTTTCTGTGAGGCAGAATGAAAAACAGTAAACTATATAAATGTGAACATGTTGGTTTTTCTTTTGCAATATGGAGACCAATATTTTACATCCTTAAGCCTCTCTTCGGACTTTGAAATACCAAAGGAAACAGAACCCTAGGCCGATATCAAAAGAGGAATACTGTAATTCAGTGTACGGTACGTTGATTATGTGTATTATCTATTTATCTAGGACCCTAGTTTTTGAGTGATAGGAAAACAAACACATTATGTTTATAATAGTCTAGGTATAACTTTTTCAAACAGACTATGCAGCCAGGAAAATAAATACATGTTCTGCTTTTAATGAATGCTTTACATAGGACGACGTCGATTACAAACATTTCAATTAATTGTCATTTGATATTTATTGGAGAGAGCTTTCCGAACAGATAAGACCCTCCTTCCTTGAGTGATACGAGTAAATTATTTTTACTATCAATGTGGGACTACAGCTACCAGGTTCGATACCTTCGGGTCGAAACATTGCCAGGTAGTTAAAATCCATTGGCAATTAACGGAATTCGAATCACAACCTCTAGGAAAGAAATCCCGTTCAAGAATAAGCATCCTAGTTAAACCATAATGATTCGAAGTCAAACAATTACGTGGAACCTACAGATCCTGCAGACAATAACTTCGTTGCCAGACGGATTGGGTGTGTACCAACGTTACGTTAATCTCATCATCAAGGTTAATCTTAAGAAGGTCTCGAGGTTAAACCGAATTTTATTTGTTTTGCAGATCCTTGTTCATAGACAATTTGATTTATGTATACTTTTTTCGTCACTTCTTTATTTCAGTAACTATTGAGTGTATGCGAAGTAGAAGATACGATCGTTATTCGTTTTTAAACGTTCCTGCGTTATGAATAAAGGAACTTTTTTGATACATCCTACACTCATCTCCATTCATACTTGGCTTAAAATACCTACTTTGTATGGTCGCCATTTCATCGAAAAGTATTAAAGTATAAAAAAAATAAGCTCAGGTAGATTTGACTGCTACTGCATCATAAAGTTGTGTCACGCCGAATAAGAGTGATTAATGTGTAAAGGAGAGATTATAGTCATTGACCTTAGATACTGCGAGTAGAGTTCTCATCCTTTTGTAAACTCTGAAGCCTGTATAAATGTGTGTTTCTTGTGTGCGATTTACATCACGCACTGGTGTCTGCTAAACATTTTTTTTGTGTGTGTTTTAAGGGCAAATTGTTTAGTTTGATTTATATTGAAACTTTCCTCACTGCAAATGGGTGACAAGCAAGGGTGTATGTTTATTGCATTGTTTCAATTTCAGATAGCAACAATTTACTCTTTCCTTATCCAAAATCGTATTCCACCCAAAATTATTTTAATACTCTGTGCGTTACAAGTGTGTCAGTAGAAAGTAAAAGTGTCGGTGTTATTGGCAATCCTGCAATGGTAGCTACTATTTGGGGTGTATTAATAACCTCACTTTCACAGTTGCGATATCGAACTCCAGGGAATACCGGGAATACCAAGATACGTCAACAACTCTATCTAGGAGTTGTTAGGATTTTATGTTTGTTTTATGTGTTGAAAGTTATAATAATTGCATTGTATGTTTTTTTTTACTAAATTGTAAGATCATAAGCGGCCCTACTCCGACTTTTATGTTGAGGTGAATCCTCCTACATGTAATTTAAAATCTAAAGTAATTGGTAATTTAAAAATCCTCTTCAATGCAAACTTGTATATTTGTATAATACACCATCGAAGGATATTTTTATTTAATACATAATATTCATCATCATTATTTATTAAGTTGTTTTCAATTCAATAACCCCAACCACATTGAAGTCTTATGCATAGATGCATAGATAAGGCATAAAACTATATAAATTAAAATCATTAAGTACCATCAAACGTTTAATTTATAAAGGGATTCTGGACATCTACAGGAACTATCTGTAACATGAGGTCACTCACGCTGATATCGGTTGCGATACATATATCGATAAATGAGTTTCACGATACAAATCTCATCGTGAGTGGCGTGGTTTCAATTATACGGTGTCATCTCCATTCATACTTGGCTTAAAATACCTACTTTGTATGGTCGCCATTTCATTGAAAAGTATTAAAGTATTAAGTATATAGCTGTATCGATAGGTCCATGTTTCAAGTTTCAGTATCCCTTATACTGCGGAGTTTTGTGATACCGCATCTCTGATACCGTCGCAAGTCTCAACGAGTATGGCACCGTATCGCAACCGCATCACAGTGTTAGGGTAGATATTCGGCTAAATCCTTATCCTATGACATAGATTTTCACAAACAAAATACAAAAAATAGACACTGCAGTACAGAGACACGACACGGATAACACTGATACTGCATCAATGTGTGTGGCCCTGTCTGCTCTTAAAGCATATCATGAAACTCAAGCATCGAAACATGTATCTCAACCGATCTCAGTAGGCCTATGCGTATTCCTACGATTATTCCTACGATTCACACGATCTGAGAAAAAATGGTTTAAATAAACATGCTTGCCTATTAATAAAGATAGATTGTTCTTGCTATATTATTTTTCACCTCTTGTAACACAAATGAATCAATGCTAGTATGCTAGAAAATAGGCTACAAAATAAGCACAAAAATGAATTTGAAATAAAAAAATATAATGGGCCTTATGGGTTGCCATGCTCGTGACGAAATATAAACAGAAAATCTAAACAAATGGAATAAATGGCAATCATATGATTTATTTACAGCATGGGTGAAAATAGAGAAGTCTGTACATTACATATTTTTTGTCGAGATTTCGACCACTGGAAGACCACTGGTCTAAAAGTCATATAAAAAAATCCATAGAATGTTTAATATTGATTGTTATGAACCCCTTGTTAAAAGGGCTTTATTTCCCAAGAGGGGTTTCAACGAAATTTAAAAACTTGAAACAAATCTTTAATAGGTAATTAGGTTCTTCTCATTAAAAGTTTGTATTTCTAAAAGCCCGGCTGTTAAGTTAGTTTCTAAAAGTAAATCCCATTATAATATTTTTTCTAAAGCTAAATAATATGCCAGAATCAGAATTATTCGTTGTCAGTCAGATACGACGATGAAAAAGTAATCATTTAGTTGTATTCTAAAGCAAGGATTTGGCCCTATTGCTCAGTGGACTTCTTTTGCATGAACAAGAACCCTTTCAAAAATAAATTTTCGTGTTTCTTCGCTTCTCTTCCTGAAAATATTTAATTACATGTAATTTTTAGTTCTAAATGTACTGCACGACTGTACGAGTATAATGTAAATCCAATGGATGTATTTGTTATTATAAAATAAATGACAATGAAGAAATGTTGCCGGCCATTAATAATTTAGCAAAATCACACGGCTACTCTTTTTCTTATTAATAAAAAAATTACGTACTCCTATACAAATTTTTTAATATAAATAAAACATGCATGAGCGCTAGTCAATACAGATACTTGTGTGTAGGTGGGATAACATACCAGTTGTTTGCAGGAGTAGATGGTACACTCACACGCACGCACAATCACAACACTACATGCCGCGCGCACTGACAGTCCAACACTGACTATACTGTCTACACAGCCGCTACAGAGCTACAGGTGATAGTGGTAGTGAGCGGTCGCTTCCATGCTGTAGGGGTGACTGGGGACTACACATTGGGGATTAACTTCTTATTGTCTATTATCAGTAATCTTATAGTAATCAATAATTTTTTTTTTTTACCCTGCAATAAATTACTTACAAGCATGACACCTTTTATATTAATATTATGGAGAGATGCAAGTATCATTTTTTTAAAGACTGAAAAATACGTTTCAATAAATTTACTTTTTAATAGAATAATTTGTTAATAATAATTTTGTGGGAGCCTACCAGTAGACCGACAAGATACTTGGTCGTCTGGCCACTAGACCGTCTTTTTTAATTAAATAGATAAATACTGAAAACCAGTACGTCGACAAGTTATTTCATCGTCATTCCAGTTGACCGGCCTGTAAAACTAAATTATTATATACGAGAAACCTACTTATCGTCAATCGACCCGACCGACTTACCACTTGCTCGTCTTTTAGGTGGGGATAGGGGGCAGAGTGGGAGGAGCTAACCGGGGATTACCCAGGAGTTTGAGGCGCTTCTCGTGGTTGAACCACGTCGCTCGAGGCTAGAAGCCAGTCTTGCCAACTGAAAGTAGCCTAGCTCCGTCGAACACTACACACTCGGCGTGTTTATACAGTCTGGAGTTTAGTTGACGTTGGCGCGCAATTCTAATGGATAGTTTCGTCGTTTCTATAGCAACCGTGAAGTGACCTCGTTCTCGCGCATTCCTTTGCCTTTGTATTATTTAATCTGCTTTGAAAGATAAGACTCGCTTATGTGCATTGACTATTGAATCAAATAATAATATCATTAGGGGGTTTTGATCGTTTTTTTGGATAAAACTACGTACCGTATATTGTAGAATTACATTTGTAGTGTGGTAATATGGTGTATATATATATATATATATATATATCTATATATATAAAAGGCAAAGCCCTCACTGACTGACTGACTGACTGACTGACTGACTGACTCACTCACTCACTCATCACTAATTCTCCCACTTCCCAATTACCTAGGAGGCTGAAATTTGGTACACTGATTCTTTAGGCATTAAATAGGAAAACTAAGTGGTTTTTATTCTGATCGGACTCTCGGGCTCCGCCCCAGTGGCTCTGGAGTTTCCCATGTTAACCTAAAGAGTACTCATATTTAAATGGAATTAATGAATCATAACAGCTGTTTCAATTAAACAAGTTGGTTCTGTTCTGTGATGTTCAATAGCATTAAAGTTACAAGGATTACCAACAGAGTGCAGCACTATTATTTTTTAATTTATGACAACAGCTAATTTGCAACCAAAAGGTGAGTGAGCGTAGCGAACAAACTTCAACCCGGAGGCGAGTTAGCGTAGCGAACGAGCTAACCTGAAGGCAAGTGAGCGCAGCGAACGTGCTCCAACCGTAAAGGTGAGTGAGCGTAGCGAACGAACTTCAACCAGGACGTGTGAGCGCAGCGAACGAGCTCCAACCTAAAGGTGAGTGAGCGTAGCGAACGAACTTCAACCAGGACGTGATTAAGCCATGCGAACGAGCTCACATATGAAGCTAAACGGGGCAAAGCCCGCGGGTACAGCTAGTATATATATATAATTAATACGCTACATGAAACTTTGTCGGTTGAACTCCTCCGCCATTGCTTAACCGATTTTATCCATTGACATCTCATTGGAAAGAGCGTGTCGCGTAGATTTGCCAACTGGCCTTACATTTTTTACAAAGTCCCTTGGGTTCTGCCCCAGTGGCTTTGAAAGTTCCCATGTTATCCTTATGAAGAACATAATTGTTTACATTTTGATCAGCTGTATAATTTAATTACTGTTATTTATTTTTCGATTCAATGAAACGCATTGAGTAAATTTATTTACTATTTGAGTTTGTGTAAACATAACCCCCAAAACGAAAACGGACCGTGTTAGTATGGTTGTATCTTGAATTTATATATTTATCGTTGCTTTGTGTCGCTATGACAGATCGTGTTAGCATGATTGTAACTTAAATTTGTGCATTTATCGTTGTTTTGTGTAGCTATAATTTGTTTATTTGTTGTTTTTTTCTTTTAAATGCCTCCGACGCGACAACAACGAAACATAGAAAGGAGGCGTACACGTCAGCACCTGACCCTGGACAATCTCAACTATTAGGTTACGAATGCGAGCTAACACTACCCCTAAAAGACTTTTCGTTCTCAATTTGACCCTCTATCAATGACATGTGTTGCCTGTACACCGAGGCATTTTGAGAAGGAGAAAACCAGCCGGAATGCTTAAGGTTTATCAATAACGAAGATCAGGGATTTAGGTAATCAGGGTCTGAGTTACACAATGGTAATATTTGAGTTGACTCTTTTTAAACTCTTTTTAAACTTTGAGTTAAACTTTTTTAAATATGACTGTTATTGGTTTTGAAATAACCCCTGTAATACTTTGCAATTGCTTGAATTTGAGCAACATGTACACTAGTATATATATAGGACCTGTGTTTAATTTTGGGTAACATGGAGGTCAATTTACCTTGTGTAGGCCTATATCAAAAAAGTTTAATATCTTAAATTAATCCAAACGATTCATAGTAGCCAACAGGCACAAAGTATTGTAATTATGCAAGATGTTGTAAATTTCAAACATGTGTAACAGTTAAGTTTACTGCAACAGTAGTTCGTTAGGATTGCCTATTTAAGTAAGTTGTTATTAGGTGTATAAGTCGTTCATCAAGCGTCATGAGAAACGAAATCTGTTATAGAAGTGAAAAAATACAGTTAATCAAATGGTGCTGTATATAAAATATCTGCAAATAAAATTAGAGTTTTGTCTGTACACTGTTCAGAATGACATATTTTCCTCCTCGATAAGGGTTTACCTCCTCGCAAGTTATGTCAAAAAAGGTGTAATTGTAATTTTACTAAGAAAATTAAATCCAAAAAAAGGACTGGTTAATAGAACCAGATTAATGGCGAAAGTTATGAATGATGAAGTCTTGAAATTATTACTTGAAGTTCAGCTGGAAAACGAGTGTTCCTCTAAAATTCGTCCTCGAAAAGTTGGTCTTTATCTGCTAGAGCTGCATCCCCTGCTTACAGCATGGGGAATTGTACGTAACAATTTCAAGATGCCACGCTTTTGATGATCTAAAAATAATGGTTAAAGAACAACGAAACCAAGGTCATTTGGCTGAAGACGTTAGAGTGTTTACAAAAAGACATGGTATGTGAAGAGTTTCTTATTTAACATTTTAAAAGTAAGATAAACATTTTAACTGGTCTGTCAGTCAGTATTCTAAGCCTACTCTGTTAAAACCTTTATTAAAACAGTATTGAGCTTAAGATTTTTATTTACGGTTAGTTAAAAGTTAAGCGCTTAAAATTCTTCCTTTTTTTGTATTGAGAAGTTAAAAGGTAATTAAATTTTTTTAATGATTTTTAAATAGGTACTGTATAGTTAATATTAACTGGAAACAACTAGTCTATACTAGAGTAACAAATTACAAAATACAATACAAAGGAAAAGGGCATTCCTATGAATGCTATTGAGCATTGATTATTTAATGTATTTGGGTTTTATGATGTATTACTAACCAAAGGAATACTTACTAACCAACCGCGATACCAGTGACTTAATAACGGTCAACAGATGTTGGGTATCACGAGCTTGGATCGCTAGACAAAGTTGCCCGAATCGCATGGATGGTAAAATAACTTCTGGCGATGTCTAGAGAGATTGTTATTTAGAACACATGAAATCCTTTCTATAACATAAATGTCGGCTAATCGTGTGATTCCAAGTACTTTCGCCTGATTTGAAACATATTTCCAAGCCCGTGCCAATATTACTTGTTTCTGTTCGAAAAGGCCATTGCTGTGAGAATATCAGGTAAAACTAACATAGAAACTTGAAAAATACAAATTAACAATTAATTGGCAACATAATAAATATGGAGCATTACTGATATCGCAAGTAAAACAAAAAAGACTTAACTATATAAGTAATCGCAATGGGAAGAGAACGCGGAAGAAAATAATGTCTGTATATGCTGTATATGCTGTGTATGCTAAGATCTGTATAGTCCTTGCCTTATATAATTGACAAATGCTTATATTTGCTCCAAACAAAAAAAAATACCAAACCCTTCAAATATTTAAGTTGACGGGAGCGGGACCTACCACTTCTAAAGAACGCCACCGTGTCTGTCATCCCTATTCTCTTACTTAAGAACACCCCTAAAAACCTTCACCGAATAGGTAAGGTACTATCGTAAAAATAACGAGGAACTTATATAAATCAGTTTTAATTTACAATTCTCTGGACGTACATCACTGTGAGAACCGAAGCCTCGGGGAAAGTCCACGGGTGCGGGACTTGCCACTAGGGCGGTCAATATCTTCAAAAGAACGCCACCGCGTCTGCTTTCCCTAACTTAACAACACCCTTATAAGCCCTAAATGAATAGAGACTATCATAAATATGACAAGCACCTTTTACAACTTCTTTCCATTTCCAATCAACCTGACCTGTCCTTCATCGGCGTGAGAACGAAAGTATTGGGGAAGTCCAGAGAAGCCTAGAACTGCGTAGATGAAAGAGAAGCCGCGTTGGATGACCTTGCCACCCCTTCGCATACCTTCATCAGCGATATCTCATAGTGACTTTTTACAACGCAATTTTTGTTGTCAATTTGTCTGATCTGAACAATTTAAATATTTCAAAATTAACTAAGTGAATAGCTGATTATAATTGATTATTTTTATTGGTATTTGTGTAGCCACAATATCCGGATTGAGCGTAGTAAACGAACATCAACCAGGACGTGTTTGATTGATGCGAGCGAGCTCATCTTGAAAATGAAAGACCATTTGACATTAAACCACAATAGGACCACATGGTATATTGGATTAAAATTTGCACTGGTTATCAGTGTTCGTTGACTTTGGAAATAAGTCAAACGTCACAGTGTCTAATGCTATTCAGCAAACATTCCACATAATTAGTTCCACTATTCGATCAACTTGAAATGCTTACATTTCTTAATAACGCTGCCATTAATTTTTATCGTATTAGCTTATCTAGCCAAAAATGACAAAAGTAAGATATTATCATCATTGTGTCACGCACAGTTTAAATAGACACAGTTTAAATTTCGATCATAGTTAGTTGTAATAAACATTATGAATCGGCATATTTTGGGGTAGGAGTTAAGAATTTTATATTTGAATTTCAACACAAAAAATCTTTTAAAATCAATATTTCATTTTCTCCGTAATTTTCTCTCTACAGCTTAAACCATACATTTTCGAAAGTTTAAAAATACCATAATCGGATTCCTCACCTATTAAAACATACATTTTGACATACGGATCATGGTATGTCCGATTCGTGGTTTAATTCGATTCGTTACAAATTATTCAATTAAAATGCAATCAAAAACTACTTTCGGCCAGATATTTGGTTGGAATGTGGAATATCTTAGCTATTGTATAAAATTATAGCTTAACTAGTGTACATGTTGCTCGAAATCGAGCAATTGCAAAGAAGTACAGGAGTTACATATAAACAAATGACTTGTTAAAAAACTAATAACAGTCATAATTTCCGATGATTTTAAAAGAGTCAACTAAAAGATTATTAACTAATGGAAATACTCACAATTTACATAACAGTCCTATTCCAGTTTAAAGGGTTATTTTTTAACTATCAAACTGCCCATGGACGGGAAATGGTAAGCTTACAATTTAGGGCCGGGCTACACGAGCGTATGAAACGCCGCCGACCGTCTGCTTTTTTTGCAGAGCCAATAGCTTTATATGATGTGGACTACATGAGCGTTTTGTCTGCCTGGCGAGGACGCGTAATTCAGGCGTTCGGCAGATCTAACGCATCTGGATGCGTAAAATACGCGGGCAGATCGTCGGCTCGCCGGACTACACGTAGCGGCAACTAGCATTTCTCCTGCGCGTTGGTTGATACCATCGATATATAACTACTACTGGATTGCTGGCTGAGCTCGCTAGCCCGAGCCGAAATCAGTGGTTGCGTTCTGCACTTGAAGGCGTCGGGGAGGGGCAAGAAACCCGCACGGTGCTTGGGTTTTACAATGGTTTTACATCGCACTGACGCTGTGATAGCATTTGTTTACCCTATTTTAACTATTGATTCACGAAAAATGTTCATCGGGGGATATTTTGACTTACTTATATAGTTATAATAAAAACTGAAAGTATATAAGTTAGTAATCAATTAATTGCTATACAGTACAACGTGTATTTACACTGTTATAAAGTTGGGCGATAACATAGTATTTGTATTCCAAAAATTGCTTGGATGGTTTGGGTTATGGGTTTTATAAAATGGTTGACAAATTAAACAATAAAAATACAGCACAGTGTTATAAAAACCATTTACTGTATTTGAATACAGTTCCACACAAAGTAGCCTACATTTTACGCATGATTAAAAAGTACTAATTTTGTTAGCTTTTGACGAATACCAAATTTTGACAGTGCAATGGTTTGCTCTTTAGCATGACTGTTGCAAATTATTTAAAAAAACAAATTTCCGATTAACTTTATCAGCTTAATTTCGTGTGTGTCCTCTGCAAAGTCAACGTTAGACATATGGGTGTAGCTACTTAAATTGCATTCGTCAGCTGTCAAAAGACTAACACATTCATCACATGTTACTGTACCTAATATTTTTCTAACAATAAAATAGACATATAATATTGATACATTATTCTTGTAGTATGATCCAGTTTCCGCAGATACCACTCTTTGAAAGTCAATTGCATCGTTTTCTTCACAGTCATCAATATCGCAATTAACAATTGCCTGTATTTGAATGCATTAGGACTGTAAAATAGACAGTGAGTGCAAATTCTTTCATTTTTTCTGAATACACGGTCCTGAATTTACTGGTGTTTATCATAGAATGGGCAATTAAATCTAATGGAAATCCTGACAACTTTTCCTCTAAAACCTCTATTAACCTATCAGCATACTCCTTTTATCTATGCTATCAGGAGTTTTAAGTTTTTTCTTAAACACTACAATCATTTCACGCATGGATGAAATTTATCCTAGCATCTCTTCTGTTTAGCCGCGGTTGAAGAATTTTGACCTTCCGTCTCAGAAAAATTAAGACTTTTTTTAATTCGAAGTGGGAATAATGGAACAAACAATCTATTATACAGCACAAGAAGCAACAGTCAAAGATTATTTAGATTGCCCAAAGTAAACAAATAAAAAAACTAAATTATGGTGGAATAAATCATTATTTCATATTTCATTAATTCATACATTTCTAACCAAACTACCACGTGAAAGTGCTAACCGTCCACTAATAACTGGCAGGATGATTCATTCACAGGTGGTTTACTTTTGCTTCTTCATACATGACCTCGAATTGTAAAAAAAAGATTTATTCCACCATAATTACATTACATACAAATGAAATAAAAACTTGGAATTACGTTGCCACAGCATCCAGTTAATGTGACAACGTTCAATACAAATTAACAATATAAAGTACATTCTATAAACTTTCAGTCCAGTCCACACATGAAAAACACCTTGCCGCTCTCTGTGACGTCTTGATGACAGTTGTTAAATTAAACAGTGCTATCCGTCCACTAATAACTGGCAGGATGATTCATTCACAGGTGGTTTACTTTTGCTTCTTCATACATGACCTCGAATTGTAAAAAAAACTATTATAGATTTGGCGGGATTGCTAGTGGCGGAATAATTTTTTGGCGGGAATAGCAGCGGGCGGTGGCGAGAGTTGCTGTTTTGCCCCTACCGGGCGCCTGCAACACCGCGATACGTCCCGCCACTCACACCTGTACGCGACCGAATTTCTCTACACAGCTCTTATGGACAGCGCGCAATCCAGTAGTAGTTATATATCGATGGTTGATACATCCCTCCCATCACTTTGGCAAGTCAAATTCTGCACTACTTGTTGTAATTGGAGTAGTTTTTTTTATTGTTTTTTGTAATTTCTTGATCAGCATTGTACGTGTTATTAAATTTACGGAAAGTAGCCTAAATAAAAGAAACGTCTCATAACTCTTAAAATGGTTTTTGTGTCTCAATATTTGTATTTGTTTTGCTGAAAAAAAAAATTCTGAGTACATTCTATGGAAACATTACTTAAAACTGCCCTGTTACTAAACAACTTGATAATGTTGGGGGTGACTACCAACGCCTCTTTGCACGACGTTTCTTCTTAACAGCCTGCAACAATATATCATACCAGCTACACATCCGACTTGTACAGTATCGTTTCCATATTGGAACGGTCCAAATGCAATGAATACACAAACTATAGTTACAAACTATATAGTTTGTGTATTCATTGCCAAATGTCAGTGACATTGGGCGAGGACAGTCGGCGGCGTTCTATACGCTCGTGTAGTCAATGTTCTCGCGTTCAATACGCTGCTGATTGTCGGCTTCGTGTAGTCCTAGACATTTTTGCGCGTACTGTCGGCGGCGTTTCATACGCTCGTGTAGTCCGGCCCAAGTCAAAATAAAAAGTCTGTCAGCTTTTATAATGTACTGTACCTAAGTTATTTAGCCAATTTGTAGACAATAAGGTGTAGGCTACAAACTCTACAGAACTCTCATGCTTCCATGGGGAGCAACTAATTATTAATATTTAATTCCTGACAACAGCTGGAGTTTCAAAACAATGTTTGTTTCCCGTGTTAATCTTATGGAGAAATACGAAACTTTAAAGGGTCCCAGGGCCTCACTCTCTAATTATTTACCTAAAAAGAAAGTTTCCTGCACAACTTCACGTTACGCTCTTTCCAATGACACCAAAAACATGTCAATCGGTTCAGTAGTTTCGGAGGAATAATTGTCACAAAAATCCTGCTTGCGTATTAAATAAGTATAGATGTGACCGTGGACCCAATTTTGTACTAAACACACGCTGTTGTTTGATCTCGAGTAGCCGACCCAGTGTTAGCATCAAGAGGCCAAAAACTAGGAACGTAGTGCCAGCCACGTCCCTTTCACTTTCAGCAATTTTACAACCCTCGCCAACCCTACACATCCAAAGACAGAGAGAGAGAGGGAGAGAGACAGTAAAACAGCTGTCGAAGTCGATCGGGTCGACCTAGCCTCGGTCGTCAACTCGCTTTCTTTTTCTTCGCCTACAAGCGTTTGAATAGGGGCGCGGGAAAACTACTTGTGTGATGCGGCACGCGTAATACCGGAAAAGGCCTTCGGGTAGTTCTAGAGCGCCGCCAGAATTGGGTCGCTGGAGTCGCGTTTTAGTTGCCACTTTACTATTGAAGATTCTTAAGTGGCAAAAGAGTTTATGACGAAATATACCCCCACCGCAACAAACCTGCAGACTAAGCAAATTTCTATTTGCCTGATTGGATTTACACTAAAATGACATTTTGAAAATATCACAGTTATTCCATATTTAAATAGAATAAGTTTAACAAGTACTTAGGTTTGCTGCAACAGGGAGGGTAAAAGTGTGTGTTTTTTTTTTTGTAAAATAATAACATTTTATAAATAAATAAATGATTTTTTCCTAATTTAATGCAAATATTTTCATAAACATGAAAACTACTACAGTTTACTTATTCCCTGGTGTGAGTGAGGGTATACATTCAACTCTAGAAAATACGCTGGTCAACGAACGACAAAGAGCCGCCGATGTCTAGAGTTTCCTCGGATGGGTGGCCGACCGACCGGTGGTCATAGGGTGACGACACAAAGGGGGTGGTAGGCGGGTATCCGTGTCGGCCAGTGAGTCAGTGTTACCGGTGTTACTTCAAAGATGAATTATTGCCCTCGGGGAATCCCGAGGTAGGCGCGGCGCCGCCAGCTCGACACTTGTTTCGGTCACTGGTCTTGGTTGATTGTTTCGTTTTCGTTTTACTATCTTTTGATACTTTTACATAAACGATATAGCCATGATATATTACTAATGAAAATTCAATAAGTACATTGCACACTATAAAAAAAAACTTACATATAGGATAGTTCATAAGAATAAGAATAAGAAGAAGAATAAGAATATCTTTATTGTCATTAAATACAAACAAAAGTACAATAGACAACGTCAAAATAAATACAAACTTTCTATGGATTAGGTCAATTGTGTTGAAAGAAAATAAGTTACAGCATGAATTGAAAAGGGAAAAAACAATGAACTATATATTAGGTATTTGGTATTCTAAAAATTCTTTTACTGAAAAAAAACTTCTGTCAAGAAGCCAAACAGCCAATTTATTTTTAAATTTATTAAAGCTAAGCTCTTGAAACGATACAGGTAGCTTATTAAAGAGCTGTATTTGGAGGAATTTGTGACTATTAGTTGATTTTGATAATCTTACTATCGGAATATCTAGGTGGTTACTTGTTTTAGTATTATAACTGTGAAATTCATTACGTTTTGGGAATGATGAAAGAATTTCTTTAACAAATAGCAAATTTTGAAAAATAAATATACACGGTAGAGTCATTATTCTGTGTTTGCTAAAAAAAGGTTTGCTGGTCGTTCTGCGTGGTATTTCAAAAATTATTCTCAGTGCTTTTTTCTGCCATGAGAAAACCTTTCTGGCTCCAGCGCTATTACCCCACAGAATGTTTCCATACAGAAGATGAGAGTGGAAGAAACTATAATAAGCAGTAATGAGCATATTATCCGAGACGCAACTCTTAAGTCTTCTCAACAAAAAGCAGACTCGGGAGATCTTAGAGACAACATGCGTAGTGTGGTGTTGCCAGGTAAGCTTTGCATCCAAATGTATGCCTAAAAGTTTCACTGTTGACGGGATATTTGAACCTTCTAAGTGTTTTAGCGAAAAGCAAATCCGCTCAGTTTTATCATGATTTAAGGTAAGAGAGTTTGCATTAAACCAATTAGAAGACAAAGTAATTGCGTTGTTGACTGTGGCTTCAGACTCAGTAAAACTACAACTTGAGGAAAATAAAGTGGTATCATCGGCATATAAGTGAGTGATTGGCAAGATAGGTTACTAGGTAAGTCGTTAATCATTAAGAGAAACAGAATAGGCCCTAACACTGACCCTTGAGGGACTCCCGCTAGAATTTCCTCAAACTCAGATGAGTCCTGCCCAACAACCACTTGTTGGAATCTGCCACATAGATAAGTATTGAAGAAATTTAGCTCATTTTTTTGGACTCCATAAAATTTTAATTTATGCAAAATAATTTGGTGTGATGTACTATCGAAAGCTTTACTGAGATCCATTAAAGCTACGTTAAGATATTTTTTGTCTTCAAAAGATTTTAATACCTCAGAAATTAATTTGTCAACTGCCTGTATTGTTGAAAGACCAGGTCTGAAACCAAATTGAGCTGGGCTCAGAATTTCGTGCTTATCAAGATGACTGTAGAGTTGAGATTTCACATGATGTTCAATTATCTTTGAAAGATTGGAATTATAGAAATTGGCCTAAAATTATCAATAACTGTTCTGTCTCCCTTTTTATGAATTGGGTGTGTTTTGGAAAATTTTAGGCTATGGGGAAATGTACCTGAAAAAATAGACAAGTTTGTGAGATAGACTAATGGTTCTAAAATGAAAGGGATGATTTCCTTTACGACATTATTTGACAAACCAAATATATCTTCGGATCGGGAGGTTTTTAATAATCTTACAATTGATAGCAATGACCGGTTATCTATTGGCTGAAGGTGGAACTCTTTGGTCACCGGCTTTACTTTTTGAAGAAAGTTGACAAAGTCACTATTGCAATTGGATGAATTAACTTTTTCGGCCACTCTTCTACCGATCTTAATGAAGTGATCATTATACTCTTGGGCTGAAATTGGGGACTCGAGCTTCTGTGTTTTGTTAATGTTGGATTCAAATTTTATGAGCCGCCAAGCGGCAGCGCATTTATTTGTCGCATTACTGACAAAACTGTCGTTGTATTTGATTTTAGCCTTAATGATAGCTGACCTGTATCGTTTCTTAAAATTAAGATAAAATGCTTTCAACTTATCGTTTCTATACTTGGGTATTTTTAACAAGTCATTTAATAAAATTACAGTGTTTCTCTGTTCTTTCAGACTGCTATCAAACCACGGCTTTGAGACTCTTTGACTTCCCGGTACACATTTTTTTGTTATTCTAGGGCAATAAAAATTATACAATAAAAGGAGTTTATCCAGAAATAATTTAAACGCTAGGTTTACATCATGAGTACAAAACAATTCATCCCATTCAGTGTTGGCCAAAGAGCTTGCAAACAAATTGATCTGTTTTAGATTTCTATAGGAAATTTCATCTAACTTGCATTTTAGGGGATTTTGTATTATTAATTCAAACCAAATAATTGAGTGATCGGAAATAGTATGGGGCCAAATTCCTTAGTAGCTGATAATAGCCGAGTTCACACATGCCTCCCCTCCGGTAATTAGTAATTACAATGAGTAATTACAATTAGTTTTTTTTTTTTGGTAATGAGTTTTTTTTTGTAATGAGTTTTTTTTTTTTTTTTGGGTAATGAGTTTTTTTTTTTGTAATGAGTTTTTTTTTGTAATGAGTTTTTTGTAATGAGTTTTTTTTTTGTAATGAGTATTTACAATTAGTTTTTTTTTTTTTTTGGGTAATGAGTTTTTTTTTTTTGTAATGAGTATTTACAATTAGTTTTTTTTTTATGGGTAATGAGTATTTACAATTAGTTTTTTTTTTGTTAATGAGTATTTACAATTAGTTTTTTTGTTATAAGTATTTACAATTTGTTCTTTTGTAATGAGTAATTACAATTAGTTTTTTTTTTTTATTCGACAATGTGTAATTACTTATTAATACACATGTTGTACGTGGCAGAGGGTACTTCTCCCCCTTCCTTAATTTTTTAAGTGTAATTATTCTTTACATCGTGAGAAATCATTGTGATGTTGCTTTCCACACACACTAATCCCATGTCTAGACTTCATCAATCTGTTGACACATGAGGGAGGAACTAACTGGGGGAGGATATTCCTCCCCTTCCCTGTGTATGTGTGTGTGTGTGTGTGTGTGTGTGTGTGTGTGTGTGTGTGTGTGTGTGTGTGCGAGTGTGTGTCATAACACTGCCGCTTGGAGCGCTGGTGTAGGGGAGTAGCTACGGCGCTTCCACACTACAAGCATTCACAGACAACATGTTCTCCGACGAAGAACTCATCGCTGCCGCTGATGAAGCAGTGGCAAGACACCACGCCGAATTGGAGACCGCGGCGACTCAGCAGACGCATGGCGAGCGTAATTTATCCATCACGGATGATGAGGTTATCGCGAGTGCTGACGTCATCGAAGCGAGGATTGAATTGGAGGATAATAACGTCGAGCAGGAGGAGGGGGAAGACCAACAGTACGTCATCAATGTGCTGTCGATGGAGGAGTTGCTCCAAATACATTTGGAGGCAACAACCGAACTAAATGAAGGATGGTTAGCTCAACCTAGGGATGACGAGGAGGAGGCTAGGTTGAGTAACCTACTAACCCTTATCCCCATGGTGGAAGAAATAATCGCATCTATACAGCGGAGAGAAGACACGGAGGAGTAGATTTAAGTAGTAATTAAAGTAGAATTAAGTTTTGTAAATTAATAATAATAAAAAATATATATATATAAAAAAACAACAAAAAAAACAACAAAAAACAACAAACAAACTAATAATTAGAACTATTCCATACAGTCTTGGCATAGCTAAGACAGTGATGCAATAGTGGCAGTCACCACAAGGAGAGAAGGGGTGTCCCCATCGTTCCTTCCCACACACACATTAATCACCCTGTCTAGACATCGTTAATCTGTTGAAACAGGTGGTGAGGGAAGGACGATGGGACACCACTTCTCTCCTAGTGAGAGATTATTTCCGCATCACTGTGGATTGTGGACCAACAGTTTATTTTGTATGTTTGTTTGTTTTTGTTTGTTTTTTTTTTATTACTATTTATTTAATATATTTTTTTTATTACTATTTATTTAATATTTTATTACAAAATCTTAAACTAACTATCTATTCAACCATCTCAGAAACTCTTCATCTGTCATCTTCATTATCATGCGGTTTTCTTCACGCTCCAGCTTTCTTCTGCGCTCTAGCTCAGCACTCATATATCGAAGATTTTGCTTGATGATCTCCAGTTGCTGAGCTTCACCCTCATCTCTAGGTTGACTCGAAGTGTTTGACCATCGTATGGTCCATTCCAACGACTCGTCATCCAAATGTTTATATTCCTCCGTGGTAAATTTTTCTTCTGCGGCCTTACAAGCAGAAACTAACTGTTCGTCAGATATGTCACTAGGGAAGTGAGACATGTTACTAGCCTGATGACGGAATGTCGAATGACCGTGTCTGTAAGAGCACTATGAGCCCCCCACTCTTTCCAACTGAGAAAGTAGTGGGAGTAGTGCTGCAATATCCCCCCCCCCCTAGTGATATTTTTCACACACACATAATTATGTATGGAAGTGCAAGAGTGGTAATAAATATATCTATGAGTAAATTACAAAAAGCTAAACGAATCAATAATGATCTACGTTGGAATATTTTTATTAAAAGTGCGATAGTACGTGCAAGAGTCACATTCTACGAGGAAAACTTTAATATCAACCAATGACAAAAATAGCGTACATATGACGAAAAATTATAAGAAAAGTGTATTTTTTTCAAGTCCAATAGTTACTATATTTTACTTTGCGGACTATGAAGACAGAAGATGCTACTCACATTTAGATAGTATTCGTTTTAAACTAAGAATAAAACAGATAGAAACATTATTACGTAAACCTATTCTGCTAAGGTTACAACATATAAGAGAGTGTCAAAATTTAAACCACGAGTCATGTTTTGAAAAATTATTAAAATATTCTGTTGGCACACCTGCAGTGGCTTGCTCACCTCAACCCTAACTCATTGCATATCACGTCAGTCACAGTGTAGCAGCCGAACAGTGTGAGTATGAATCCCTCTTGCAGCATTGACGAATACATTCAATCATTTATGCAAGAGATAGACGGTATGACGGACAACGCAGTTCAACAGACTCCAATCACAAACAGTACAAGTAGTACGAAGAAAAGGAAGACTTCCCCGGCTAAGACCAAGATGGAAAAGTCAGGATGGGTACCCAAGCCGCCAGCGGATTGTCCCATAGTATCATGGATGGATAAAGGTAATATGTACGCAGTGCAAAATCCAGCAAACAAAGGAAGTGTTTTATTGAAAATGGAAGTGTATGAAGGTGTCGACATGAAGTTCATGTGCGGTTTATATTTGGACAAAGACAAAACAGTGCAAGAGAGTGTTAATGAAACAATTGAAAAGATCGAAAACATGTGGGTTGATAAAAAAACTGGTGCTCCAAAACTCACGGGATTAACTCAAACTGTTACACCATACAAAAGTGACGAGCTAGATGTAAAACCAAAGAAACGTGTGGTACGTAAAAAGCAATAGACATGTTTATAGGAATTAATGAACACATGTGCCCATAAACTATCCACATATGACAACCAACTCTTTTTTTCTAGACATTTGTTAGCACGTGTGTTAAAACAGCTGCGTTCATTATTAATCCCCCCCCCCCCACTCTCCCACCAACTAAAATGGCCGCTGATCGGAATAAAAAGCCCCAGTCTGTCTGAGACAAATGCCAGTCTGCTCCAGTTCATCAACACCTCACCACTAGCACCAGCACTGTCAGCTTCCACTACACACACACACTATGAGCAACATTGCTGAGATGGACAACGTGATGACCACTGAGGCGGCTACACCGATGGACCTGAAGACCGCATTGAACACCTGCAAGAACAACTCGCCTACATACACCAGACTGACCGACTTGATTGATGAGGTTCCATACCTAATAACGATGATGGAGAGAGCGGTTACACCATTCGGCGAGACAATCATCGTCATCCTTGAGGCCCAGACGGGAGATGACTACTACCTGAGAGTCTATCTGCCGAGACGCTTCAATGATGTGGTGAGCAATGCCGACATCGATCGCTACAACAACGGTTTCGGAGATCGCCTTCGCTTGGTGAAACGCTCACCCAGGCCCGGCGCATCATTCACTCCGTTGGAATTTGTGTAAATATTGTAAAGCAAGAAAACATCAAGACGTAAATAAAAAAAATGTATGTATATATATTCTTAAAATAACCTATGTAGATTTTGATAGTTTTTGTAAGTAATAAATTTTTGATTTATTTGCAAACATAAACACATGACTAAAATGATTGACTTATACCCGAAGGTAATACTATAGTTAAAGCAATGAGTGATTGGTATCAGTAGTTAGTATGACTTTGAAGTGGTTACACCCATTCTCCGCCATTGTGGCGGGGCCTTCAGGTAGTGGTAAATCAGTGTTTGTCTCAAGGTTTATTGATAATATTTCAGAAATGTGTGACACATTATTCTCTAGCATATACTGGCATTATGGTAGTGGTGGTGGAGGAGGAGTTGGTAATTCATTAAACTCAAAAATAAAATACATTGAAGGTTTACCAAACATGGAAGACTTTGACGGTAATCAACCGATACTTGTGGTAATAGATGATATGATGCGAGAAACAAACAACATAGTGGTTGATTTATTTACAAAAGGTTGTCACCATAGGAATATTAGTGTGTTTTTTATAACTCAAAATATTTTCCACCAAGGACGTGGCCAGAGAGACATATCACTAAATGCGCATTACTTAGTATGTTTTAAGAATCCTAGAGATAGGGTGCAGATCAAGTGTTTAGCTAGACAAATCCATCCAGAAAACTCAAAGTTTATCGAGGAGGCGTATACCGATGCAACAAGTAAACCACATGGCTACCTATTGATAGATCTGAAACAATCAACACCTGACGATATGCGAATACAGAGTAATATATTTCCAGATGATGATAATCATTTTGTGTATGTGCCAAAACAAAATAGGAAAACAAAATAATTTAGTTATCATCATGTCGTGCTTGAGGAAGGACAGAGCGCTTCTCAAAGTGTTAATAGATGCTACTCCAAAAGAGCGCAAAGGGCTATTAAAAGTGTGTAACTTGAGTACTATTCGTACAGTTTGTGAATGTATTTACAATGTGTTACGAGGTAACGTTCCTCTATCAGACAAGATAAAACAAAAATTGCGAAGACACAAGACTACTCTTCGTCGAATTGTAAAACGAGGTGAATGCTGGAATAAAAAACGCAAATATTTAGTACAAAAAGGAGGTGGAACTATTATCCCATTATTATTAAGTACTGTGTTGCAAGCAGTTGTACAATCAGCTTTAAATAACTAAAAGTTGTATTAATCAGGTGACTCCTACGTCTACATACATATAAAGATTTGTCATTCTATTCTGAGACACCGTGCGTGAAGTTACACAGAGTTACACGACAATGGAGCATGCACGAAAAATGGTCATTGTTCCACAAGAGTTATTTGATCGTTTAAAATCGCCGGCTAATCAACAGTCACTTTCAACTGAACGTTCATACAAAAGTTTGGATGACGAAATGGAAGAGATAATGAATAATAAAAAACTCAATGATAGTGATAAATGGAAGTTGTACAGTCAAGTGTTACATCGTTTTTTAAACGTAGCGTCAAGTAATCGTGAACCAGTTAGTATCCCCATTGTGAACACCAAACTAGGTGATCAGATTAACGAGGCTGGTGAAAGAGACAGACAGTATGGGCAGCAAGAACCTAACAAGCGACGTGTTTACCCTGGACAAATAGAGGAAATTGTTGAAACATTTTCAAAGACTTATAAAGATAGCGCTCGAAACTTATTGCGCTTCATAACACGCGACGACAGTTTGATTAGCTGGAATGATAATTTTGAAGTGATTATACAGGGTAACAAAATACCAGGATCCAATTTAGTCGATGTGACACATGCAATCGTACGAGTTCGAGCGGCACATTCATTACCGCCAGGATGGAATGAAATATTGAGCGCATTGAAACTGATGAATGTGCCTAAAGAATATATACATAACAAACAAGCGTTGGACTATTTAACGTTTGATGAGGCAACAGATGAATCAGTATATGACTCGGTAGAAGAAACAATGGATGAGCCTGATGATGGGACAAGAGGGGGGGCAGCCGCGCTGTCAGTGACAGGGCGAAGGAGATATTTATTACCAGATCGTTTACAGTCTGCATATGTAAGGCGGGTGGGTCACGCTCCGTATCCACAGAGGCAAGTGGCTGATCACCGTGCAGTGAGAAGAGAGGTACTTCAAGATTCGATTGTGCAGTCACTCAACAATTGGGAACCGTACGAACCGTAAACAATGGAACAGTTGTATTATAATCCAAACGATCCTGCCTCGTATGGCGGCGTAGCTCCGTTAGTACGAGGAGCGAGGGAGAAAAATATTTCCAAACGTAAAATAGTTGATTGGTTACAAACACAAGACACTTATACTTTGCATAAACCAGTCCGTAAACGATTTAAACGCAATCCTTATATGGTGTTTCGACCATATGAACTATGGCAGGCGGATTTAAACGATATGCGAGGATTGAGCAAATACAATGATGGTTTTAACTACTTACTGTCAGTGATTGATGTGTTTAGTAAGCGTCTTTATGTTAGGCCGTTAAAGAAGAAGGAAGGTGCTGAGGTGGCTACCGCTTTTGACGATATTTTCAAAGAAGCAAATAAAACACCAACGTGCTTACAAACCGACAAAGGGAGTGAATTCACAGGTAGAAAGACCGTACGATTGTTTAAAAAATATAAAATTAAATATGTAACCACACAAAATCCTGATATCAAAAGCGCCGTGATCGAAAGAGTTAATAAGACCTTGAAGACTCGTATGTGGCGATACTTGACTCATAAAAACACTTATCGTTACATCAATGTGTTGGATGAATTGGTGAATGCGTACAACAATAGTGTGCACAGGAGTTTGGGCAATAGACTACGCCCTGTAGACGTGGACGGTGGTGACAAACATGTCGTCTACAATGTATTAAAACATATGTTTAAAAGGATACCACGACGAGTGAAACCAAAACTAAAAGTAGGTGATACAGTTCGAATAGCCAGGGAGAAAGGGAGATTTAGCAAAGGCTACGAGACAAACTGGAGTAAAGAAGTGTTTTCGATACATCGAGTGAATGTGTTTACGCCACTACCTTTGTACACACTTACCGATCTCAATGGTGAAGAATTGAATGGACAGTTTTACGAAGAGGAAATACAAAAAGTTACATTACCCGACAATCACTTGTTTAAGATTGATAAAATAATAGAGACTAAAGGTCGAGGACACAGTAAGCGATACCTAGTGAAGTGGGAAGGTTACGGAGACGAGTTTAACTCTTGGGTAGCTGCGCACGATATACAGCATGTCTAGTAGTATCAGTCAATTTTTTATGACATTGCCCAGCAATAGTTCTATGAAATATTTCCCACAAAATACAGTGACCAGTTATACCACACACTTGTCCAAACACATCCAATTAGACGGCAAGTGGGAGTTGGCTTTGGTGGACATTCACTATCCTTGTTCATTTGTGGTGAATGGAAACAATGTTGATGACGAAACAATACGATTTCAGTATGATAGTTTACTAGCGAGATCGACTATCCGTGATACAGAACAGTTCGCTGTTAAAATTACAGGCGGATACTATAGGAATCTTGATGATCTATTGAATACAATAAACAAACATGAAGACATCCACGATTATATGGAATTTTCATACGACACGAGAATCAACAGAGTTAAACTCAGGATCATGAACGAAAACGTATCGAATGTGAGTCTGAGTGAAAAACTATCACAGCAGTTGGGTTTCGATTATGACGAGAAAAATATATTAAAACCCAATATTACCGAATTGATTGGTTCTAAAGCACCAAACCTCGCATTGGGTATTCCAGCGCACATTTATGTGTATTGCGACTTGATAGAGCCACAATTTATCGGCGACACTACAGCGCCATTATTGAATATAGTCAACATCAATATAGATACGTACAAGTACGGTTCGTACAATTCAGTGTCATTCACAAGTCCGCACTATGTACCCGTTATGAAATCCACATTTGAAACAGTGGAAATCGACTTGAGGGATCACACAGGGAAAAAACTGCCATTCATGTTTGGAACGTCGTACGTGAAACTTCATTTTAGGAGAGTGCAGCAGCAACAGCAGCAATAATGATAATCAATCTGAATGATCCCTATTTGGCATACTACCGACGGCAACAATTACAACAGACTGGCGGTGCTATCGATCGAGTATTTCACGGTGCACCATATCAGCGAGGACATGGAATCGGTAGTTTTCTGGGCGGTATGATTCGCACTATCGCGCCACTGATCAAGTCCGGAGCAAAATCGGTGGGACAAGAAGCGTTAAGATCCAGTGTTGGATTCCTAACCGATCTGGCAGGTGGTAAAATTACAGATCCAAAATCAGCCGCCAACTTACGACTTAGAGAGTTTACTGGATCGTTGAAACGTAAAGCTGACGAACAGATAGAACGTATTATGCTTAATGGCGGCGGAGGCGGCGACATTGGCGCGAGGAAACGACGCGTAACGCGTAAGAATAACGCGAAACGCGCAATGCGTGGCCGTGGCAGAAAGCCTGTTACACCACAGTCGTTGGCTAAACTTCTTAGGGTGCGGACGTCTACATCAAGAAGAAGAAGAAGAGTTGGAGGAGTGAAACACAAGAGACTAGTAGGGAGGATACGACGACGAGGAGGAGTAGAGCCAAGGAAGAAGGTGACTTTGCCGAAGAAACGTACTCGTCGCAGTAAAAATTTGAAGTCTATTGATATTTTTAGTTAGTTAAAGAAGGAGGAGAAAAAAAATGTCGTTCCTACATCAAAAATCATGTGAGTGTGTCAAAACCGAGCTGGATTTATTCTCCTTACCACCTACGCAGACGAGTATTGAAAGTGGCAAATGGGTCCAGTACAAACCAATATCCACATTGACCGATGATGCGCCAATAGAGTTTGTAGTTCCGGGTAATGGTGATGAATACACTGACCTTTCACAAACAATGATACAATTGACCGCGTCTATTGTTAAATCTAACGGAACTGCGGTCACTACTGACGAAGAGGCGAAAACAGTTGGGCCGGTCAATAACTGGTTACACTCACTATTCAGTCAAGTTGATATGTTTATGAATCAAAAACTTGTTACTCCCCAAAACAACACATACGCATATCGAGCGTATGTTGAAACGTTAATGAACTATGGATACGATGCTAGAAAATCACATCTAACATGCAGTCTTTGGTACACTGACGATGGAATTGACATGAACGATTGTGCGGAAGAAAATGAAGGACTCAAAGCGAGACGGGAACTAACTAATAAAAGCCGTGAGATTGATATGCTCGGACATTTGCATGTGGATATTTGCAATCAGAATAAGTTCATGCTAAATGGCGTAGAGTTGAGATTTAAATTTATTCGATCAAAAGATGCTTTCTCCATTATGGCCAGTGCTGGTGAATTCAAGGTACATATTGTCGATATTAGTCTCTGGATTCGAAGATGCAAAATAAGTCCCACCGCACTGTTGGCGCACAGTAAAACACTCCAGACTGGTACGGCAAAATATCCAATCACACGAGTGGAGCTGAAAACATTCACACTACCCTCTGGAATACGTAACAAGACTTTGGACAATATGTTTCTCGGCCAAGTGCCGAAACGCGTCATAGTGGGAATGGTTACGAACGCCGCATACAATGGAGATTTTAAAAAGAATCCCTACAACTTCGAACATTTTAAAACAAACTTCTTTTGTCTATATGTTGACGGAGAACAAGTTCCATCAAAACCGTTACAGCCCCACTTTGAAAAATCAAAGGATAAATATGTTATGGCATATCATTCGATGTTCTCCGGTTCTGGTGTACATTTTAGCGATGCCGGCACTGTTATCAGTAGGGAAGATTTTGGTCAAGGATACTGCCTGATGGCATTCGACCTAACACCAGATTTATCTGCAAGTGACACTACACATTGGAATCTGGTGCGTAACGGTAGTGTTCGAATGGAACTCGGATTCGACGACGCGCTTACCGAAACTGTCAACTGTTTGGTTTATGCCGAGTTTGACAATGTTATCGAGATTGATCGACAGCGCAATGTAATTGTGGACTTTGGCGGTTAATCGATCAGTCTTCAATAAACATTCGTTTGAGATGGACCGTTTACGCAGAGCATTCAAGAAATTGAATATATCATCACCCATCATTGTGGACATTCAATGTTTCAAGGACAATCAAAATGAATATACACTGAAGGAAGTTTGCGTCTTGGAAGCCGACACCGGCGTACTACTTATGCATCATATTGCTAAACCACCTTACGATCGATCAGAGTTATCAGATGAAAAACTGAGGGAAAGCTACTGGCTCACAAAACACTGCCACGGACTACGATGGGAGTTCGGTGATATTGCGTACTACGAACTTTTTAACAAATTGACTGATTGTATATCAAAAAGACCGACGGTTTATGTCAAGGGATTGGAAAAGAAAGAATATTTAAAGCGTCATCATGTGATGGACTTTGTTACTACCAATATAATCGATATCGGTGCAATTGGTTGCGAATCAATCACTTCAATCAATAATTTAATGTCAACAAACGTTTTACGATGTCGAAATCACAAGTCTACATACAGTCGATGTGCGCTCACCAACTGTGTCGCAATACGTGGTTGGTTGCATTTGACAACAAATTTGGACGAATGTCTGGATACCAGCGGAGATGCGAGATCCTACTACTGTTCTTGTTTTAGCACCTCTACCAGTACAACAAAAACAGCATCTACTGCTACTATTGGTTATGATACTGTAGAATGAACACGCTACAGATTGAAAAATATCTAGCCACACTTCCTGTGCGCAATGTTGGAGTCTACGCTGCTGACAGAATCCCACGACGCATCTCACCACACACTGCAATAATTGTAAACACTGATCCACACAATGAAGGTGGGACTCACTGGGTGGCTTTCTATTTGAATCGAGAGGGGATGCTTGAATATTTTGATAGTTACGGCCAACCGCCATACTTACCACTATATCAAACATTCCTGCGACACAACGCTCATCATTACCTGTACAATCCATACCGACTTCAAGGTGATACGTCTTCAGTCTGCGCCCACTACTGTTTGGTTTTCCTGTATTGCAGCACACACTTCAGTATGAAGATGATGGATTTTGTTCAACTCTTTGATGAACACACTACTGATCGTAATGATAGAATCGTCAAAAGACTCTTTACTCAAATGTATCACAAGACAAACTAATCACTGTACTGTTGTAAATTATATATATTTTTAAATATATATATATTTTTTATTACCAATAAACTTTTTCCTTTTGTCAAACAATATTTTCAGTTGTTATACTTTATTACCTGTGTTCATCATCATTATTATCATATTTTTAGTTTAAAGCGCATAGACTCTGATTATTTAAATGTGAAAACAAAATGATTTTTCCCTTTATTATTATTAAAATATTTCTGTTCAGAGTCTATGAATACTGATCAAAGTCTAATATTATACTATGAATGATAGGAAAATAATTACAATCAGAATTTGTGAAATAAATATATCTGTTTATTAACTAAAATACTATTTACAAATATATGCATACTTTTGAGGAGTCAGTGACTAGAAATATTTACACGTGACTTTGAAGTGGAAAAAATTAAAGAATTTATTTATCAAAACATCTTTGAATTGTATTCAAAATCTAATACTAATGAAGACTGTTCAATAAATAACTCTACCTAATATCACACTCATGCGGACCTTGGTCTACTAATCAATAATAATATATCAGTTATGATGGGGACAGATGTTGTGGCGCAATTGGAGAGTATCGTATCCACTAAAGGGTCAGTGGCAGTAGTTAAGGTCCCTCAAGTATCTGTGGTACCCTTAATGGTGGTATTGCATAGTGTCCCCAAGGTAGCGTGTTGATACCATCTTCTGGCATTACGTATCGTTTGTCGTCAAACGGTGCCATTGAGCGCTTCTTCACCACAACAGTGTATAAAATGTGGTGACGGCTTTGAAAACGTTGATTGTCTGTACTTTTAGTAGTTTTATTGTACAGACAATTCAAATAATCTTCTATGGTGAGATCACGCTTCACTACTGCTCTATTTACCCCTTTTGCTCTCTTCACAGGCGGCGGTATACAGTTGGCACCATCTCCGTTGTCTCCTTCAGGCGCACACGTTAAGATGCTATACGTGAAACAATACAGCTTCGACATCAGACCAATGAACATTTTAATGGCCACACCGGCAGCTTCGTCCTTAAACTTCCCCAGAACTCTAGCGTTTCCTCCGTCGTAACAAATGTGGTTCCGGGGATAGTTACTGGTGTCAAAGTCGTCCAAATGTTCTAACACGTCGCGGTATACGTTCTTAGTACGTATTGAATAATGACAGCCATCGGTGTCCATGTAAATCATCGATATTCTATCGATTCCATACCTATCTACCATGTCATAGTGGAAACCATACATCCACCTCTTACTGTGGTCCAGAATGCACATCCCTGCGTAGACGGGTTTGCTCAGTACTACCCGCACTTTTGACATATTCAGTATGGCAAGGTTCTCATTTAACCAAATACGGTCATTGAAATTAGCTTTTGCTACATACTTTGTATATGTTTTGCGGGATGATGCAATCTTTAAATCTTGATGTTTGCGCACATTCTGAAGACTCATACCGTAGACAGCGTTTACCATAAGTTTAAACATTTCTACCTCAAATTTATTTGCAGCACGCTGTCTAAGTTCGGTATTCATAGTCACGTACGGTTTCAACCATGCCGACTGTTTAAAACGAATCACTCTGTGGATTCGAGTTACACGTAATCCATTCTCTATAGCTTGTTGTAGGTAGCGATAGTGAATTACATATTCCCTCTTATCCATCAGTGTGGCCATTAGTTTCTTCGATTTTCCTGCTCCACTATTGATAATTTCCTCCAACGAGTATGGGAGTTGATTAATCGGTGCTTTGCATATCTCGGGACAGAATGGTAAATCCCTGTGTCGATCGTGCAGTGCTGGATCTCTGGGGTATTCTAGATCTACTTCCAGCACATATCCATATTCACCATCTGTTGGAATTCTTCCAATGTCCAAGTCGTCACATTCCTGACGTGATAACCACTCAAACTCGGAGTGAGGGAGCAGTTCCGACATTGCCCAGCCATAAAGATTGTTTGCGTCATAATACATTATAAATGTATCGTCATCTCTTTCATCGCAATATTCACTTGATGCTGCTGCGTTCTGACCGTCTCGGTCATTGCCAATTGTTTCCATTCTGGTAAACTTATTGTTGGCAACAACGTGTCTAGTAACGCATTGGGTCAGTCCACCTCGAATACCCTTCTCAAAAAACAGATACATATCAATATCTTGTAGGGTATCAAGGATAACATCTGTCTTGAACATCATTACGTCCCAAGCATATGATGGTAGTGTTAAATAACGCGCTGGGTCCAATCCGTAATGTGTTAGACACATCTCTCGGAATCCCTCGAACACATCCGCTAATAGCAATACGTCAGTCGCCAAATAGATATCAGCATACTGTCCGAGGGTCGTACAGTCAAATTTCTCCCATACTCGCTGCGCATGCTCGTAATCCGCATCACTCACTCCTTCTCCAAATACACACTTTGGTGGAAGGACATCTTCTTCGAGTACCTCCATCGATGAAATGTACTCATACGGAAATACACCTTTCCTACTAAGCAGATCAAACTGTTCTTGATTGGGGTAGCGTGACTTTGTAATTTTTAATTTATCGGCCGGCAGGATTGATGCTAATGTCCCTAATGCTTTTGACATTAACCTATAGGAATCAACAAATTGTAGTTTGAGACCACCTTGCCGACCTGCTCCCGGATATTTAAATCGTTTGGAGAATGTGATATACTTTTCCTCCGTATTTGCGAGTACATTTATATTTCCTTTATCAACGGATAGCTCTCTGATGATAAAGTGAGCATCGTAATTGGATAAATTGTGGAGATAAATGTTGATAGTGTCCTGTTCCTTGTGGCGGATATTACAGGAACGGTGTGCTGCTCCTCTGTAAGTATAGGGAGGAGAGTGTTCGTGATCTCTAACACGGGGGTCGAGTATTGTGAATTCTCGCTTGCATATGTAGCATACTGTTTGCTCGCGGAAAGAATCCTCTTCCACCTGTGTTAACCGTGGAGGGTCATTCGGCAGACGTTGCCCATACACTATATCGCCAATCTTCTGTACGTCATCCCGTATCGATTTGATAAAGTGCTGGGCGGCGTCTTCACCTCTGTACAGACGCAATTTGGAGAACGTCAAAGCTGTATGGTCATTGTCATCAGTGTCACCATCACTTACATTTCTATTATCATCTCGAATGTAATAGGCGTATGCATATGGTACATGGACATTTCTGGCATTGAGCATTTCACCAGGTCGGTGTCGACGTGCTCCTCTTGCTAATGCGGGATCCCATACTGGCGGTGGAACAGTTGGCGGAGGATCGATTGTTTGTTCAGGCTCAAGAGGTACGAGTGCGCATTCAAAGTCAGCGTATATGGTGAATCGACTTCGTTGAGTGCGTTCAAAATTTTTAAAATGTATTGTTTTGTCTTCCGCAAGATCAGTTCTTAACGGAGCATTGTTAAAACAATATCGCTGATGCTCCAAAAGACGTTCCTCTCCTCTAAGACCTAACTTCGTTGGCTGGTTATCGAAGTGTGCAAAACAGCGCTTACATATGTAAAGGCGATGTCCTCTTAGAGTCAGCTGGGATGAAACCAATCTCGTAAAGCTCTTGATCCAAACGTAGTGGGTGGTGACATCATTTGTTATAAGGAGTAGGTCAAAGTGATTGACCAACTCACGATCTGCGACACGAAGAGGGTAGACAATGTGTTTGTCCGGGTCCATGAAATGATTCTTTTTCTTCTTATCCAGACCATACACATTAACACTAACACCTGGATTATTGCGCTCAAACGTGCGGATTTGGTTAAGGCTTACAGGGAAAATTAAGTCATTAAAGTTTAAATTTGCTCTTTCTCTAATTTCTGCTGTGAACATGTTAGGTGTTAGTTGATGTTGATGATTATCAAAATATTTGAAAAGTATTGAATATTCAAAACAACGTTCATCCGCATCGTTTAGCACATTAACCGTTGCTTTTTTAATGGTGATATCATGCGGCAGTTGAATGAAAGAACTGCCTTTGAGCGGGCTATAGACATTTACACGGATTTGCATGTCCAAAACCCTGATAAAGCTCCAGCCAGATCCTTTCATTTCACATGTTTCCTTTTCTAGTAATACATTTTGAATAAACTCTTGCACTAATTCGTCAATGTGAGACGATTGAAAAAAAGGTACATTTTTAGTTTTGAAAGCTCGCCTGCATGTATCACCATGAACATTTACAAATTCACATTCTACAAATATATTACACTTAATGGCATGAGTGTGATTTAATATAGTCCGCATGAGTGTGATTACCTTATCTCGAATGTCATTGAGGAACTCCAGCAGTGATACGGTGTTTTCGGCAGGCTCGGATAAACAATAGGTTTTAAGCCGACCTTTGAACGCCGTCTCAATTTCCTCGAACCCTTGTGGAGCCAAATTGTCAGGAATCTCGACCTGGTCATTAGTATCATCCTCGTCACTAGTCGACTGAGGTGATGACAGGTTGATGGATGGTGAGGCGGGTGAGGGCTGATTGAGTGCTGTCTCAGATCTATGAATTCTGCAGCTGAAGCGGGCATGTGTTCGTAAGATATTCTTCCTGGAGAATGTTTTCCCGCAACCGTCACATGTGTAGCCTATATCAAACAAACCAACAAAAAATTAATCCTAACAATTCGGTGTGAGTAGTTCGTAAACATAAACAAGATCATAGAAGTTTATATCAATTTATTTAATTGCATATAGTATTTTTACGTTATATAGTTGTTGTTATTTCAGCGATTGGATGTCTATTGTTTGTAATAAAATTATTTTCGTAAATTATAAAATATCTATTTTTGGTATTGTTTTGACGATTAAACCCAATTAACCACAACCGAGTATGACTCGGCCCCGCTGACGTTTCTAGTAAGCAGAAAAGAACAAGTACACTAAAACCTAATGAAAAAAATATTTTTACTTTAAACAAAAGAGTGTAATGATAAGGAATATACTATATACTATATACTATATTGTTTTGTTATTGTTCAAGGAAAGTGACAAAAGATAAATATATATTTCATATTTTTACTGTGAAATAGTAAAACGTATTGGTTTTGAAATAAAATGAAATATGATATATTAATTTGTTATAGTATGCCTACAAGGAAAGTGACAAAAGATAAATATATATTTCATATTTTTACTGTGAAATAATTGGTATTGAAATAAAATGAATGAATAAAGCATATAATTACTACTAGTATTTTAACAATAGAGTTCAAAGATAATTCAATACTCTATTGCTATCATACTAAAGGTTATGTATCGAATTATATTTAATTAAAACGATTGTACAGTTTATTGGTGATTATATTATTTAAAACGTACCTATAAGGTGAGGTACAGTGGGTTGTGCTATCATCGGACAGTCTGGGGCAGTCGATGGTCCTGGTCTTGGAATGTAGTCTGGGGCAGTCGATGGTCCAGGTCTTGGGATGAAGTCGGGAGCGCTGGATGATGGTACAAGCCGATTACTTGTGATAGTAATAGCAATGTTCTGTCTAAATGCGGGGTTCTCCGGTTGTTGTGGCTGTTGGCGATGTGTGCTTAGCATGTGACGTTTTAAGTCATCGTTGCGCCTAAATGTTGTCCCGCAGGTAGAGCAGGCTTCAGTTGTACCACCATGAGTGACTCTAGTATGTCGCATCAAATTGTCCTTCCGCGTAAATGCCTTGTCGCAGAGGGCACAAGTGAAACTACGCCGTACGGTGTTATTATTCATGATCTGAAAACATAAATAAATACTTTTAATATACATACTAAAAACCTTTGATGCAATATTTTAATGTTTTTTTCAACCAAGAGAAATATTTTTAATTTCATACATTTTAGTTAATTGATCTTATTAGTTTTCTACGTTCACTATTTGCTACGATCAGAGCACTTCTGTTTAGTCAATTTCTTTTTGTAATATTGTTGATTTATAGTACTATTACAACTATTTATATTAATTAAAATCTAAACTTATTAATCCAAGTATGATATTAAGTTCACGATAGATTGGATTTATTTTCGTAATATTGTTACTTTATAGTATTACTACCATTATATATATATATATATATATATATATATATATATATATATATATATATATAAATTAAATCCAAACTTTTTAATCCAAGTGTGATATTAAGTTATATATTTATCTCTTTTTCTTCCTAGTAAATTTAATTACCTGGAGTAATTCTAGTCACTTCTTTTTTACATTTGTTTAAATATGAAATACATAACAATAAATATATAGTACTGTATACATAATGATATGTACTTACATTTTATGATTGAGAGGTTAATCCAAAATCTCGATGCTGCTATGCACCTATCGACTGTAGAAGTGGGTTGGTGATTAGTCCGTCCGCACTACACGAGTAATGGAAGCAGAATGATGTTTTAATATAGGGCTGGGATTTGTTATTTGGAAGGAAGGGGATGAGAGGGGGGTTGATGGGGATGAGGGGGAGGGGATGAGAGCGGAGATCTCTCATCTTGGCGTCATTTCTCGTCCTACACTCCAGCAAACATCACGATGTCCTTTGGAAGTGATATTAATGATGAACAGTTAATCGATGCTTCTATTTCGGCGGAGGCTGAAGACAATGTCATCAATGATATTGGTGAGATGACTCTAATCGAAGCATCGAGGTTGAAGTACGATGGGAACAATCCTTAATGAAGACAATGAGTATATCACAGTTGATGTCTGCGATGACTGATGTGGCCTTTGAATGGGAATTACGGACATATTGCGACACTCACACGCAGGACACGGTAAGGATAGCGTTGCAGCGATATGTAAACCTGGACGCGGAGATAAGAAGCCGAGGACTCCAATAGCTTTAGTATTAGTAGGATTAAGTTAGATATAATATATTAAATGCTTGACTTCCTGGTTCCTCAATAATGTAAATTAATAAAAAATAAAAATAAAAAATAAAAAAAAAAAACAAACAAACAAACAAACTAATAATTAGAACTATTCCATACTGTCTCAGCTTAGCTAAGACAGTGATGTAATAGTGTCTGCGATGAACCCTCTCTGTTGAGTCCAACGCACCCACGTGTCTAGACGTCATAAATCATATTGAAACATGTGGTGAGGGTGGCGAAGGGAGAGCTTGTCGAGGCTCCCTTTCTATCTTTGTGAGAAGATCACAACACTGGAGGGGATGAGTACCCCCCGCCTGGGATTAGTGTGTGGGAAGCAACATCACGATGATTTCTCAAGATGTAAAGAATAATTACACTTAAAAAATCAAGGAAGGGGTAGGAGTACCCTCTGCCACCTACAACATGTGTATTAATTGGTAATTACACATTATCGAAAAAAATAATTTTAATTACACATTATCAAAAAAAATAATTTTAATTATATATAAAAATTTTAATAACTCATAAAAAAAAAAAACTAATTGTAAATACTCATTACTCATAAAAAAACTAATTGTAAATACTCATTACTCATAAAAAAAAACTAATTGTAAATACTCATTACAAAAAAAAAAAACTCATTACAAAAAAAAAAAAAACTAATTGTAAATACTCATTACAAAAAAAAAAAAAACTCATTACAAAAAAAAAAAACTCATTACAAAAAAAAAAAACTAATTGTAATTACTCATTGTAATTACTAATTACCGGAGGGGAGGCATGTGTGAACTCGGCTATTACCAACTACTTTCCTTGTTTAAATTGAGATTTATGACAATTAGTGGCTATGTTATCTAGACAACTCAGGTTTCTGGTAGGCTCCCTATTTATACAGTACAAATTGAATGACTTAAGTATATTGAGAAACATATTACTGGTAACATTCTCTTTAAGTATATCAATGTTGAAGTCACCCCCCAAAATCAATCGATAATTAGTTTTTTTCTTACACACATAATCAAGTAAAGCATCTAGTAAACTTAAGAACATGATAAAAAGTCTATCATGTAAACAGTTGTTGCTTAAATCGTTTGGAACTCTGGCCACGTCTATATTCTTCATTAGAGTGAACTTAACTGCAGGCTATTCAATAGACTGTGAAAAAAAAAACTGTGAATGATTTTATGTACTTGGTTTTTTTTATAATTATAGCAAAAGCTACCAATCTTTGTCATCCGCGTCATAATTCTTGAGCTAACTACTTCTGCAGTGATATACCTTACACGTCACAAAACTGTATTAACCCTAGATCCAGTACCTCTGCTCCAACTAGTATTATAACATTGCCGTCCAGGAATCTTTGAACATATAGTTTGACAATAATTGCATGGATAGTACAGCCGTTTCAACAAGGATTTATTTACTATATGTTCTTAAAACTGAAATTAATTAGAAATACTATTAAAATAAATTAAATTAATTAATTTGATGTGAATTTAGCTTTAGTTAACAACACTCATACAAGTTCATAAACATAAACCAAATACAATTTTTTTTAATAGAAACGATTTGCAGGGTCGTCCAGATGAACTTGGAAATAGTACCATAGATAAAAGGAGTAGACATACTCTGTCATACATACATTTCTATACTCCTTTTATCTATGATAGTTCATTAGAAAATCTGAATATACAGTAGTGCCGTGCATTTGAAGTACTTACTCAGAACACAGACTTACTTGAGGACAGTTAAACAATAAAACGCAAAGATCCACGGAAGTAAAGACTACATTATTTAGTAAAAAAAAAACAAGGATGCGTCAGTTAGGGCCAGTTAGACAATTGAAGTACACAGAATTGAATCACCATAGTATTGTCCACGCAACAACATGAGAGGATAAAACATGTACTTCTTCAATTATAATTACATGTTTCTGTGTAAAACCGAAGACGTCTACAGACTTTACTAAGAAAAACTTCTCCCCGGTAACACAGGCAATGGGAATTCCTTCTAGACAAGGTTTTCAATAGGCCTACAACAAAATCATAAAACAAAAGATGTTTCTCAGGCTAAGTAGCACACTGTGCACTTCAGCAAATAAATAGTTTACAGAGATAACTATTGCTTACCAAGACAGCAGTGTCATTTAAGGAGAAATAGTACAAACTAATGTCACCAAAAGTCTAAATTCATTCTTTATTTTATTTTTTTAAGAGAGGGAAAAATAGACAACAAAGCTTTAAATAACCGGTATTATCAATTTCTATTTATCTCTCAATTGAATAAATGTAACGGTAGTTACCTCACCACTGTTAACAATATTTGACCCTCCTATTACATAAATATGTTAGTTAATTTAATATTCAAACTCGTGTACATGTTGCTCGAATTCGAGCAATTTCAAAGTAATACAGAATTTATTTCAAAACGAAAAAAGTAATAATCAATGAGTTTAAAAGAGTCAACTCAAAGATCACCAGTGTGTAACTGCTGGAGATACTCACGATGTATATACAGTAATCAACATTTCCTGTAAATATTTTATCATATTTCATAAATTGGTATTGCTTTTTAATGTTTCTACAAATGTTTCCTGACTTATAGCTGCATAAGGTTGTCCATGTTTATCTTATTTATTGATAAACCTATGTATGGCACCACCCTTGTCGCCAGCAGTAAGTTTACAAATTTCAGTAATTTTTTAATAAAGATAAACACTTTTTTGATCATATTAAGGACTTCCTGTTGTCTGTAACAATTTTATTTGTTCAATCGGCGTATTTTTATTTATTTAGCTAAATAAAACATTTATTTCATTGAAGTAAACTAATATAGGCCTATTTATATTCACTGTACTGTGTATAACAAAATATCGATTGAGAAACAAACAATTACACGTAATAAGAACCTCGCTAGTCCGCTGCATTGTGATAGCTGAAAATCGTCGGAATGAAAACCGCCGCTACAAGATACAGAAGTTGGTACGCCTGCAGTGCCCTCCACAGCTGCGCGCGCCGCTGGCACTGCCGCTCAACACATCCCCACCTAAAAGACGAGCAAGTGGTAAGTCGGTCGGGAGGATTGACGACAAGTTGGTTTCTCGTATATAATAATTTAGATTTACAGGCCGGTCAACTGGACTGACGATGAAATAACTTGTCGACGTACTGGTTTTCAGTATTTATCTATTTAATTAAAAAAGACGGTCTAGTGGCAAGACGACCAAGTATCTTGTCGGTCAACTGGTGGCCCCCCTAATTTTGTATCTTCTTCTCATAAGTGTTAATGGGGCATGAATATCCTGAAAATGAGGCAAACAAAAACAAGGGTAGCCAACAAATAGATGACATGTAGTGTTTCTTCATATCTAAATATTACGGGAATCTGTACGTTTCCAACAAAATTGAATCAAAATTTCTTCTTTTGTTAATGAATTTCTTCAGTTGATAACCATAAAACAATGTAAGGTAAGTTAAAAAGAATTTTAGCTATGAATTTGAAATTCATTGCAAAATATTATGTTTTATACAATTTTCCATATAGTTGGCAGCAATGCTGGCTAGGATTTAGGCTGTACAAATGTTGTTTTAAAATACATAATTTTTCCTTATGCCTTTTTTACAAAGGATTTTCATGTTTTGTTCGAGTTATGGCTTTAATCAAATTCTAAAGCCAGTTTGCAAATCTGCACACCTACTGTATATACTACAGGAATGTATCAGGTATACATCTATCAGAACAAAAAAGCCTTACTGGGAACAAACTTTGCAGACGTAGTGTATTGAATGTTATAAATTGTAAATTTAGTTAGCTGTTTTGTTACAGGCAGCCAAAACAGTAGGGATACATCAAATATTTGAAAAACTCAATGCAGGCCAGAAAAATGAGTAAATTTAAGTTTCATTTTAAAATTTGTATTCATATTGCAGATGTTTTAGTTTTTTTTAGAAGTCTGCCCTATGCTATCTGTGTAAAGGGGGGTTTTACATTAAGATGCAAGAATAAAACAGTACAGAGTGCAACAGCCCTGTAGGATAAAAATTTGTTCAAAAGGAGACACAGTTCTATCTTTGATTATCAATACAATTTTCAGTATCCAATAGTCAATGGTTCTACTTTGGGGTACATTTTAAATACAGTAATCTCATTGTATATTCTTAAACACTCTTGACTCTATCTATAACTAGTGATTTGGTCATGGTTCTGTCAAATTACTTTTTCCAGTTTCATTTAAGACTGTTAGTGTTAAGAAAGAACAAACATATGTATACTAAAGTTAAGTTACAAAACAACACTATTCATCATTGACCAATAATCTACAAAATTGACCACAGGGAGATCTTGTCACTGACAAGATTACAAGATTTTAATTTCAAGGACAATCTGCAATTAACATTTGAGCAATGAGATCAACTGCACTTAATCCGTGTTAGCACATTTCAAAAAGATCCGCCAACTAATTAATAAAAGTCTCTTCAACCAATAATTACCCCATCAGAAAAACCTGGGAGCTGCAATGTGTCGTTTTAAAACCTATCCATTCAATTTTGTATGGACTTTTTATGGTTTGGACAGAAATCTGGTACAGAGATGCTGTCAGAGCGAGATGGAAACATTTTTATTAACATTTTCTGTATTACTATGCATTATGAATTAATTGTTTTAGTTGTTTGTAATGGAACTGTCCAAACGCTGGTCTTAATTGTTACTATTTTTATTGTTGATCTTTTTAGATAAACATCATCATTAAATCGATAGCCCAACAAAAAATGACATCTTCTGTCAAAAATGGACCCTGGTAGGGATTGAACCAGTAACCTTCACATTTTACGGCAAGCACTATAATCACTATACAATCCACAGTAATATCAAAGTCTCAAGTAAGAAATTGTTAAAAACACAAATAACTATCAAATTGAAAAAAAGATTTTTGTGATTTTTGATATGGTTTGATTTGAACAATCTCAGATCTCAAGAATTTGGTCTCCTAATGTATGAACCAAAACAAAGCAATTGACAGGAGTCTGAGGTAAAAAAACATGATAAAAATACAATCGAGTGTTGGATTCAAACAAATATTTTACTCGTAACCTTTTTCACAAACTACATCCACACAATTTAATGCTGCAGATCATTAACGCATTTATCATAATACAAATTCCCATGTAGAAGGAGACATTACTAAATGGGGTTTCAAATACAATATAAGTTTTACTATCATAAACCATTATCAACATGATTTGACCCCGCAATACAGATCAGCCTCGTAGCTTTGTAACTGCAGGAGTTCCCCAGGGTTGTTCATCAGATCCACCACGTGGCTAGGTCTTAGCAGACTGTCGGGGTAGGCGGGGCGTGGAGCGGGGGGAAGATGGGGCAAACACACCTCCACCCAGCCCCGCTGCCACCCCCTTACCAGACTACACGGCAGACCTACCCTGTCAGCCAACACCTTGAACAGGAGCGCTCTCTCTAGGTGAAGACCTACTCGGAGGTGGCCCACGGGGATGATGTTGTCCACTAGCTCAACCTAGATGACGGATGAAATATACAAATAAATAAATCCATTAAACAAGTTAAGTGGTATGAATGAGGGATGAGGGTGAAATGGTGTGTGAACATGTAATGCAAGAATTGCCCTTGACCTCCTATCAGACACGCTAGAACTACAAGAAGTACAAGAAAAACCTCATACTCATCGGTGACATAAATATCGACAGGCTCACCCAAGATTCCAAAAACACCATGCTGGAAGAAGAGTTAACCACACAAAACATCTGGAGATTTCCTCTAGACGCCACCAGAATAACCCATGACACAGCCACTTCAATAGACTGTATATGCTCAAACATACCATATGCGTATATTACTGGACAAGTTGTGCATACTGGTCTATCTGACCACACTGCGCAGCTATGCCTGCTGAAAACACACCAAGAAGACACTTCCCAAAGATTTGTAATGAAAAGAAGCCTAAACAACACAAACCTAAACAATCTAAAGGCTCACCTCCATCTACAAAATTGGGAACATGTTTACTCTTCACCGAATCTTGAAACCTCCTACAACAAATTTCATAATATTCTTCAAACAGCACTGGATTATACATGCCCATTAAAGAAAACTAAAATTAGTACAAACAAAAAACAAATGAAGTACTACGATCCTGAAGCAAAATACCTTAAAGAGAACTTTTTAAAAGCTCTGCAAAAATTTGAGTTAACAAACAGAAATGAAGACAAATTAGAAATGATTAATAGAAAAAGGATATACGACATGAAACTAAGAAACCTAAAAATGTCCTCAACAGCTAGCTTCATAGAACAAGCTGACAACAAACCAAAAGCACTATGGCAAGTTATAAACAAGGAAAGAAAAGGAAAATGTGAAGAGAAAACCCTTACAGAATTAGAAATAAATGGCAAACTCACAAACGACACAAAAGAAATGGCCGAACACTTCAACACATTCTTCTCAAATATAGCAGAAAATACCCTTGACCAAAACAGAGCAATCGTTATAGACCCTGAAACAGTGCTGAATGGAGAGGAACCAGTCTGCCCAATACACCTTACCCTAACTTCAACATCCTATAAAGAAGTTAAAACGATAATAAACTCCCTAAAAGCCAAAACATCAAGTGGAATAGATGAGTTTTCCTCTAAGATGATAAAGCACTGCTCTCAAGAACTCATCTCTCCTCTGGTTTATCTTATAAATAAATCATTTAAAGAAGGCAAATTCCCATCCGCCATAAAAGTCAGTAAAATATACCCCAAACATAAAAAAGGACCAACTGAAAATGCTCAAAACTACAGGCCCATCTCTCTCATCTCCAGTTTCTCTAAAATCATAGAAAAAATTGCTCTGGCTAGATTAATGGCACATCTTAATCATAACAAACTCTTAACTGACAGCCAACATGGCTTTCGGAAGAATAAATCTACATCCTCAGCTATAACAGCACTAATTGAGTACGTCCTAGACCAGATAGAAAACGAACAATACATTTCCGCCATCTTCCTTGATTACAGTAAAGCTTTTGACTGCCTGGGCCACGACCTGATCTGCAAGAAACTCGAAAGACTCGGTATAAGAAACTCTGCGCTAGAATGGTTCAAAAGCTACCTAACGGGACGTTCACAAGTTGTGGAACTGAAAAACTCATCAAATGAAGTCACAGAAAGTTTCAAATCTTCAAAAAGCAAGCAGACGAGAGGAGTTCCACAAGGCTCTGTATTAGGCCCGATTCTATTCATCTTATTGACTAATGACTTCCCCAAACAAATTGAGAGTGAAAATGCTGTTGCAATCATGTATGCAGATGACACAACCATTTTGATCAAGGACAACACAGCCCAAAACCTTTACCTTAATTCAAAATCGATCCTAAATAAAGCTATCCTCTACTCAAAGAACAATGACTTAGCAATAAACCCCACAAAAACTACAACTCTGAATTTCAGTAAGAAAAAAGACATAGTCCCTCAATTAGAGGATGTAACAATAGAAAACCACACAAAATTTCTCGGTGTTATCCTTGATAACAAACTAACATGGAAAGAGCACATCAACCACTTAAGCAAAAAAATCAGTACTGGAATATATGTCGTCAGAAGAATAAACTACATAGGCGGACTCTCCGTGGCCAAAACAGCTTACTTCGCACTGGTAGAGTCGCATCTTAGATATGGCTTGACAGTGTGGGGAGGAACTTCAACAAAAAATATGAATCGAATTCTTGTCCTTCAAAAGAAAGCCATAAGAGCCCTCGCCAACCTTGTCCCACCACAGACTTGCAGACTAGCATTCGCAAACCTAGGAATCCTCACAGTGGTGTCTCTCTACATACTTGAATCTATAAAGTATGTGAATGAAATAAACCCCCCAAGAAACCAAGACCTGCACCACTACAACACCCGTCATGGCTCCAAATTTGCACTACCAGTTCACCGAACAACTCTTTGGGAGAAAAAACCTTCCTACACCGGCTGCAAGCTGAGGAACCATCTACCTGACTACCTGAGAGACCTGACTGGCAACAAGCTACACCAGGAGTTGAAGAAGTGGCTAATCGCAAGACCCTTCTACTCAATAAAGGAATTTTATGAAAATTAACATGTACAATTCACTATTGTATTGACACTATTGTAATTCTTGACGAATTAACAATAAAGAATATTGTATTGTATTGTATTGTATTGTAATTAGTCATGACTGATCATGTGCCAAATCCTTTATTAAATATTTTTGTGTCCCTGTTTTTGTGTTTGCTTGTGTTTGTGTCTTCTCAACCCCAGCTATGAAAAAGATAAAAAAAATTTACACTTAAAAATGGGTCATTAGGTAGGAAACTAGTGGTCATCTAACGGAAATTACAGAATAATGTTATCAGCACAACAAGTATTTTAATTTGATTAATAGAAAATTGTTTTATTTCCTAGGACGCTAGGCTCGAGCCGGAATTGTTTTACACATTACTTCAGGCTAGACCTAGGGCTACGGCATTATCACTTAGATAAAATCCATTGGTGATTTGGCGGGATTTGAACCCGGGACCCCAGGAACCAAAGGCCCACGCTCTAACCACTAGACCCAGCTCACTCCTCGTTATTACTAGAACAATAACGTAAATAATCCCTCAAACTTTTACTCAACATTAATGCTGTTGATTTCACTCAGAAAAAACTTTATTAGAGGAATAGGACGTTAATTCCAAATTTAAAGCCCTGTAATGTGTTAAAGGTTGAAGCTAATTTAGTATTTTGAAAATTATACGATATAATAATAGATTCATACTTAGCAGACATACCCAAGACAGACAGAGTCTGACTCTATTTTTGAAGTCTAATCACAGAGAATGTAAGGTACAAAGGAATCAAGTTTATGGGACAGCTGTGTGCTTTCAGCTCTGGTATTTTGGGGCGGAAATATACCTGAGACAAGCAAGGAAGAGCCCGAACGGCGAGCAGTGTGCGGAAAGTCCTATCTTACAGGGCACAGGGTCTTGCTCCACCCTGAATGTTGTAGTACATGAGGGCGAGGAGAGCGGTGTGGGACTTTGCCCTACGTGTACCGTTGAATGTTTCCTCTGTACCTTACTTCTCTGTGGTCTAATTCAGAGGATTGCCTCTAAGCTGATTACACAGAAAACAACTCAGTGCTTTTGACTTAAAATCAACATAAAAAAAATTACTATAAGCTCATTGATGTGCAAGTCAAGCATATGGTTGGAGCACACTTCCTTTTCTTCCATTCCACTCATCTGTTTTGCTACAAACTGTCCAATAACGCGTGATTTTCCTCGTATGGTGTCCTCATCTAACGCATGATGGTGTCTGAAAGATACAATTATTTATTAATTTTTAGTGAATAAATACTAGCTGGGAACATTGAGTATAATGGAATACCATAGAGTTGAATTAAGTCTATTAAATCTCTCAAAGGAAATTTCTCTTGCTTTCATAGTTAAGTATTGGTGAAAGCTTTTAGCTATATAAGAATTTTCCTAACCTAGCTTTTGTTTGTAAATGAACCTTACTGTTAGAAGATGAGTGAAATGGATAATGATTAATATTGTTCGTAACCTCCTGTATATTGTCGGGTCAGGTAAAATCTTGTACGTTACACGTTACGCAAGAGCGTGTTTACATCACTTAGGTAAATTATGCAACTCGCTTCCGCTCGTTGCACAACCTTCACCTGCGTGATGTAAAAACGCTCTTACTACACTTGTAAGGTAAATAGCTATTATATACTTTAAAATATTGAATGGATTTTATTGGAGGTTAGTTTTTTCATCCAGAGAAAGCTACTGACCTTTTTCTTTTCCAAATAGGTAAATCAGTCTCTATGATATCCAAAATTTAACTCTCAGTCTTAGATTCCCAAAATTAGACATTTAACCTTAAAAACCTAACCCTTTAGATCCTAAAATATTGCACCAAACCTTTGACTCCCAGACCCTAAACATCCAAAACAATCCACTTGCTCTTCCTTGAGCTTAACAGCTCAATCTCTTCTTTTTGACATACAATCTATATAACCCTACTTACTTTTTGGTAGGTTCTGTGGAAAATCCATTTTGTTGTAAGGTTTCTTTTAACGAATCGACGTAGTTGAGTAGATATTGATCTGGAGAAAGGATCTTTTCTCGATTAAACGAGACCACAGAGGATCTTACACTGCTTCTTCTGCTTTTCTCTGAATGGTTGAGGGATTCCTTTTTAGATACAGAGGTTTTCACTAATAATTGTGGACCTTAAAACAAAAATAATTCATCTTTTTATAGCGTAAAACAAAACAGTTGATGAAATGTTGATTTCCATTATTGAAATGTTTAGAGAGCCTGGTTAAATTTAATTTGCTAGTTTTGAATAATCAAATGTTCAAGTAAAAACAAGTTTATTACAGATGTACCTGTAGCAATTACAAAAAAACAATCCAAGTATGAAGTTTTAATTCTGAGCTTATTTTCTTTGGAATATTAAATAAGCTACATAGTAGATTAAATAAATAAATAAATATTCATTATAATTTTCCTTACCTACCCCGAAGAGCAAAAAGAAACTTTCAAACTAAACAAACACCAAGACTGAAGACAATTGCACTTCAGGCATTTACATATTCTCAATAAATCAACCAACGTATGTTAAGTTATAATTTATTTTAAACTAGTGTACATGTTGCTCGAAATCGAGCAATTGCAAAGAAGTACAGGATTTATTTATAAACCAATAACTTGTTTAAAAGCAAATAACAGTCATAATTTCCGATGATTTTAAAAGAGTCAACTAAAAGATTATTAACTAATGGAAATACTCACAATTTACTTAACAGTCCTATTTCAATTTATAGGGTTTATTTTTAACAATCAAACTGCCTATGGACGGGAAAAGGTAATCTTGCAATTTAAGTCAACGTAAAAAGGCTGTCAGCTTTTATAAAGTACCGTACCTAAGTTATTTAGCCAATTTGTAGACAATAACGTGTAGGCTACTTTAAACTCTACTCAAAAACTGGCAGAACTCTGAAATGGTGTTATTTATCACATGCTTACTCATATGCCAAATCCTTAAAATACAAATTTTATCATTTATATCATTAAACACAAACCAATATCCAACAACATAGATCATTTACACATTGACTGTTTACAATTAACATGTGTTCTTCTTCTCACTTTTAAATTTTGCTTCGCAACGGGAAAAATCTGTTTCATAATCATTGAAAATATATTTATAATAAATAATCTATCATAAAGTTTAAGATTAAATAAACCTACCACATAGTTATTTTATTTTTCTAGATCAGCTGTCTGAAATTGTAAAATAGGCATTTGACAGTTCTGGTTGTTTACATTTAAATGTCAAAGCAAATGTAAACATGGTGAATTTTCTCATGCTTCCATGGAGACCAATTATTAATATTTAATTTCTGACAACAGCTGGAGTTTCAAAACAATCTTTGTTTCCCATGTTAATCTTATGGAGAAATACGAAACTTTAAAGGGCCCCAGGGCCTCACTCTCTAATTATTTACCTAAAAAGAAAGTTTCCTGCACAACTTCACGTTACGCTCTTTCCAATGACACCAAAAACATGTCAATCGGTTCAGTAGTTTCGGAGGAGTAATTGTCACAAAAATCTTGCTTGCGTATTAAATAAGTACGAGAGGTGGTCCAGTGGTCGAAACTCGACCAAAAATATGTAATGTACTCACTTTTCTATTTTCACCCCACACTGTAAATAAAACATGTGATTGGAGTTTCTTCCATTTGTTTTGATTTTCTGTTTATATTTCGTTGTTATTTCGTCACCAGCATGGCAACGCATAAGATCCATGTTAATATTTTCAAATTTTTAAACTCATTTTTTGTGCTTATCTTTGAGCCTATTTAATTTTATAAAGGGATTCTGCACACCTACAGGAAAATTGCTTTCTAACGGTATGCGCAGATTTACCCCACGATGCACAAAAGCTGAGAAAAAAGGTTTTAAAGAAACATGCTTGCCTATTAATATATAGATAGATAGATTTAATTACCTTCTTGTCTATTAAGATTTCCAAAGTTAGCCAAATAAAGAGTCCACATTGGACAGCACTTGTCTGATACCAAGTCTTCCAAGATTGGAAACATGTTGTTATCGAGCTGTTGGCGAGTTAGCGAGACTCGAGTGATGTAGAAACAATCTCCTGTTACGTCTGTCATGTCAAGTCGTCCTGTGAATGCGAACTTGATTGGAGGAAAATGGTTGAAAACCATTTCCAGAGCCATTTCCCAGGCTGGGCAATCGTATCTGAGACTTCGTTGTGACAACAACCTGTGGAAAATGGTTCATATTCCGTTTATGCAGTTAATGAAACAGTTGATCTTAGTCAGTAACAAAGCTACACAATCATCTCACAACATTATCCACTCATACTTCACTTGTGGATTTAAAATACACACCTAGGTGGCGTCCCCATCTCAACTAATTGATAATTTAACTCTCCATCTCATACAAAGATTATCCATGCCCAAAAACCTTACCTTATCCTCAGCCATAAACTGGTAATGGTAATGTACTTTAATAGCGGTTGATACCTTAGACAGAATCAACCCACACAGAATCTAATTCCATAACGCTATGGGGTAGTACTTTTTGGGAGGAGACTAATCATCACACAGAGGAGTCACATAGAAAAGTTGTGAATGAAGTAAAATAACTGTCTCAGAACTAGTTTGCTTAGCAGGAGTTCAGGAGACCTTAATTTACGGATAAGCCTTGTAATTAACTATGATCAGATGTACTTAGGATTCATACCAGTTCAAAACTCCAAGCCGCAGCAGAGTGGGTGTAAACCGTTTGTCTCCCGAAACACAAAGATGTACAAAAGTAGCTGCAGACTGTAGCAACTGAATGTTGTTGTGATGTTTGGTGATGCTGTACCACACCACAGACAGACTGTCTAGGTTGTGTAACAGGTCCTGTGTCCGTAACTCACTCAGTAGACTACACAACGTCTCACACACAGCTAGCTTCAACACTGACGTGTCTTGGGGATAGTCCTGACACAGAGATTATACTTAATTAAATCCATACAAGCTGTAGTTCCTGTACAACTTTTTAAAAGTAAAGTTTATAACCAATCCAAAGTTTATTCTGAAGGACAATATGCCTGTCCTCTTGTCTAATACTTATTGAAAAAGTGAACTGTACAAGTGGTCAATGAATTTAGTGATCACGACCACTCAGTCAAACTTATTCTGAGAATCAATCTGAAAACCAACTTTTTCAGTTTAAAAAATTAAAAGGCAACTATAATGAGCTCAACTAACTTATGTGTCAAAGATTTGCTTTGATTTGCTATTGACAGTCAGTGGTTATAATCAAAAACATAACTCTTCTCAGAGAATTTATGATTGCAGTTATGTCTTAAGTCAGTGGCGTAAGTACAATAGGCAGCGCCCCCCCCCCTCAAAACATGTGGATGGTGCCCCCCTACCAAAACATCACCACATATGTTTTACTCGATTATCACAGCAAAAGCAGTGATCGCAGTAAAATCCAAAAACTCTTGCGGAAATTTTGTACTGTCTCCATTGAAAATCATCATCGTTTACCGTGATTGTGGCAACATCTTGTACATCATCCGTGGTCTTGTAGACATCATCTCCGTCTATCGCGGTCACGGAAACGACATAATCTTTTTTGGCGGTTGTGGCAAAATCATGAATGTATTCTTCGTTCTTGAAGACATCATCCTTGTCTCCCGCGGCTTAAGAAACGTCACCTTGGGCGGTGATAATCGGATCTTTGCGCCCCCTGGACCTCGGCGCTCCCCGTACTGCGGGGGTTGTGGGGGTTGCGGGGGTGTTATTTATGCCACTGTTTTAAGTTGGTGGAAACACAATGGATTTTGAAAATTGTCCATTTGTATTGTTAGGTTCTTTATGGCAAAAAAATATTGTCCAAAATATGTTCACCGCACTCCTATGCTAATCATGTTGGTAATCATCTGGTAAACACCTATTTTCCAGACGAGTACCGTAACGTAACATACAATTTCATAATACATGACTGTTAACATTGGGACTTTACCTTGAAGCAATGCAGGAGGCTGGATATCAAGTTCTCGTTTATTATTTTCTCTCGTAGATCTGCATAACCTGCCAGTGTAGTAACACAGTTAGCTGCTGTCACTGCTGCTTGCAGCGACACGTTTTCATCAAACTCATTTAGGAGTTTCTCAATAAAACCCTGAAAAACATGAAAAGAAAAAATAATTTTAATTTGAAATACTTTTTCATTATATGTCATCTCCTGCATATACTAAACCACCAAGAATAAACTAATACATTTGGTAACAAAAAAATATTGAATGTATAAACAATTTTGTTACACAAATTTTCTTTGTAAAATTTCTACGTTGTATATAGCAGCTTAAGTCAGTACAAGTTTCAAATCATCACAAAATAAAATTTTTCTCAGCTTTTCAGTTTTTATTATTTATGGTTAGAAAATTATTTAAATTTAGAAGTCAGTTCTCAAAATTTAGGTGGTTTAAGGAGAAGTTTTCCTGGGTTCCCTGCAATTTTTTTTAGTTTAATGTATACATCAGGCTATTGTTTCATTGTTAAGGTGAAGTGGAGAGGATGGAATCGCTTCTCCTCAAACCGCCTAAATTTTGTGAACAATGTACGGTATAGGACATTATAATCTATGTTAAATATAATTATTCAACAGTAAGTTTAACGAAACAACGAACATAAACAAAAGCAACTAGTTTGTAATTAAGTAAAAGCTCTACAAACACAAACCAAACAATTTAAATAGGCCTACCATTTCAAAATGGTCAGCAATGTAAGTACAAGCATCAGAATCTCTTTTCAATATCTCGTAGAGAGTATGGATGGCTGCACCTCGGGCAGGCCAGGATCTGTCTGGTACTGTCAGAATGTTTAACACTTGCTGCACTGTAAGTAGGTCTGCCAACTGGCGCAGAGATGCCAAGTCCTGGCAGAGGTTGGCAACTGTGACACAAGCTGCGGAACACACCACGTCGTCGTGATCCGACAACATCTCCACTAGTCTAGGTATGTAACCGCTGTCCAACAACACCTGTGAAGAAAGTAGCAATGGTGGGCATCAGTGAAAGTCCAGTACAAGAGATTTTGTTCTTTAGGTTTCTAAAAAACATGGGGGATGTAATCTTTTCAAATCAATTAGATTGGATGTATGTATATAACACCGACACCGAGCGGTGTGTGTGGTGAATATTGTACATGGAATGAACGAGTTGATAGTTTTAATTGTTACTGACTAGGAGATCAGCTGTTTCTTTAGTCATGACCATTTACTAAAAGCCCAAAATGATCAAGGACAACTGGGTTTATTTTTTAAATATCAGCTACCGGTACTAATTTTTCTCAGATACTGATCATCCACCTTATTATGTGAGCACTCATATTCATTCAGATTTTTTAAGTTCAAGGAATTTATCTTTCAAGATACCTATTTTTTGTATTCACAGTAGTCCTGGAATCAGCTGTGTTTTTGTTACCAAATACACGTTCTGAGATGTGAGCTTATAGTTGGTTCTATCAAAATAGTCAAGTACCTACACTTTTTCTCCAGACTTTTAAGATTACGCTCGTCAAAATAAAACAACAAAAAACTTAATTTCTAATTTAACCTAATTTATAATAAAAACTTATTTCTATAACTTAACCAAACAGACTATTGGAGAGGTAGCCATAAAAAAAAAAAAAAAAAAAAAAAAATACTGTAGGTAAATCGTTACGGTTCAGGTTGGATGAGTGAATTTTGGACTTGAACAAATGTCAATAAACACTAAGATTAAAGTAGACAGATGCGCCACTCAAAAATCTCACCATCTACATTCTACACTCATTTACATTCATACTTGGCTTAAAATACCTACCTTCGTATGGTCACCATTTCAGTGAAAAGTATTAAAGTATTCAAGTATTTGCTATTATTACATTACATTTAGACAATTTTGGATCCCAACCATTGTTGCTACGGAACAATATGGTAATAACTATCACCATTGATAAAACTCTCCTATAAAACCTTACTTTTCTCCCCAAAGGTGTTTCTGCAATTTTCGACAAAACTTCAACAGCTCCTTTCTTCAGCTGGGGGTCCTTAGCCAAGTCAACGTAAGCAATCAGCTGCATTACGCCATCTTTGAGGAAGGTTTGTGCTATGCTTGTATCGTTGTAAATATTAGCCAACACATCCAACGCTTTACCATGAATGTCTTTCCACTCGTAGTTCTAAAAAAAGATTGTAGTATTAATTTTGTCTCATGTTGTCTAGTAGCCTCTGGATCACTAAATTTAAGCTAAATGGATTTTCAAGTGGTCAAGTGGTCCTGGTACACTCTACTCAGAGTTCTGGAGTCCATCGGTGTGACAAAAACACCAAAAGTCATCTATCCAATTAGGTTATATACGTCGTTACCAATGTAGAACACATACACAAATACACGACAAAAATATGATTAACGAATATAATACTGAAAACTGGCCAGTGTTATCATGGGAGACACAAGTGGCGACACCGTAAGATGAGTCCATGACTCATTCAACATTTATTTAGACTTATAGCCACAATGTTTAGTGGCTTCAAAAATTCTTATCATGTATTTTAACACTTCTTTCCATTTTTTAACACTACAACTTTATAAACACATTATTAAGTGCGTTACAAATGTTTCTGAACTTTTAAGGACCAAATTACATACTTTGACTATTGCCAAAAGCTTCACCACTCCTCCAGCATCTTGAAACTGTTTAGGGATTGGGTTCAGCTTGGTTTGTTCCGTGAGACGATGCAATATATCCAAAGTGGTATTTTGAATAGCAACATATTCGCTTGACAAAAGGTTAACAAATGGCTTGACTGAAAAGCTGCTATCTTCAGTGAGCACTGTTTTATCATTCGGCTCAACTATAATATTTTGTATGATCTGTAAGGAATAAAGTAAAAAATGAAATAAAGTAAATCTGTTGGAAAAAAAGTCAATATAGAAGCACAGACTAACTGCAAGAAAGATAATCAGTATTAAAATATTATCTGTAAGGAACAAAATTAAATCATTAGGCAACACATTAAAATACCAGATAGACAATTAAATATCAAAAGGAAATGATAGGTCTTAGAGGCAAGTAGTGTCCGTGGATTAAAGATTTCCCTTCAAAAAATATGTGTAGGGTAGTAAAATATTTTGTTTCTGTTTGATAAACTAAAAAAATCATACACAAATTTATAGGCTACAAATTTACCTTTAAACAGTTATATTGTACATCGGGATCTGGTGACGACAGTAAAGGGATCAAAATGTTGATCATATTTGTCTCAATAAGCTGATCATATCCATGCCTTGTCTTAGTTAGTTCTGCAACTACGGATGCACTAAATTCTTTGACAAAAGAATCATTTACCTGAAAAGAATTTAAAGTGTTAATGAGTGAATTTAGAATCACTATAAAAACTTAAAAGAAAACAAATGCAATTCGGCTATGTTTTTTAGCTATAGAAATCTAAAAACACTTACAGTATGATCCTAGCAATGTTCATCCTAAATGTTACACACAAAAGTGATACCTACATTTTTTGTACAATTTGTTTACTAATTTTGAATACAGAGTAAGTGTATCAAGGGGGGAGATGTTCTGTGTATCTCAAGATTGTTGTTTTACAATAATTGTAATTATTACGTGTACGGTACTTAAATTAAATATTAGTTCCGGGTAAACTGGCAGATTTAAAATTCAGATGTATAAACTTACCTTATGTAAGAGATTTAACATATTCAAAAGTAACCCATCAAATTCTTCTAACAATTGGTTAACAATGGCTTGGTTAAAGCAGAGTTCTGATAACAGCTTGGTTGAAAATCTTTGGATATAGAGATTAGAGTGTTCCAATAATGGTGTAAGTGATTTCAAAACTCCCTCTTCATGTAGTACCTTAGCATTTTGTTCAAGTTTACCAGCAAACTTATCTAGAGATGATAATGCCTAAAAAGTAAAAATAACTGAAGTTACGTTAAAATAGGTAGTGAATATTTTACATTTGAAAGTTTTGCAATTGCATTTTATATTTATTCTTCAAAATACAAATTTACTTGTTATTCAAGACGAAAGAATAAAATGATAGATCCTAGGTCAAAGTTTAGGGTAAACATTGGAGATTTTGATCCAATACATTTTATCAAGTCATGCTTGCTTTTCATCTACCACATAGAATATTCACTAATTTTATTAGAGGGTTTTATGATCACAATTCAAAGAAAATGGCTGAAAACTGTCAGAGTCAAGCAGAAGGTGCACCAGTATTGTTGTTTGTTAAAAGTGGACTGTTAGATTTAATAAAAGGAGTTGCCTTTACAGGCAAAAGACACCAACATAGATCAGGGTTTGTGTCCATCTCTATAATGTACAGTGTGCTATTCATAGTTCATGTATCTGAGCTAGGAGAGAGCTTGGAGGAAGAGGAAAAATACAGTGAACATCTCTGATGTATGCAGTGAGTTGCATTTCAAGTCAGGCTATTTTGCTACTTTTTGTACCCATCCTATTCGTGTGTGTGTTTACCAAAACTTATGTGTAGATGAGAGAAAATATATTTTTACAGTAAGCATAACTAAGCTAAAAGTATCCCTAGGCTTATGGGTCCAACTTAAGTCAGTCTACAGTACCTTCAGCAGAACCATATCTTCTTTGCTTTCAAGTAACAGAATCATTGTCTGAGGAGTTTCTATATCAACAGAAGTTGTTTCAAAACAGGTTTTTGCAGCCAACTCCCTGTCTTCGTGTTTTTTAAACGAAATTAAGTTTTTGTTAACCATGTCAAAGTTCACTGTTTTGTTTTTCTTGTTTACTTTAACAAATATTTTTGTGGAACATATGGTTTAGGAATTAAAAATAAGAACAATACAAAATAATAAGACGTTTGATTATCACAGATGGAAATATGTTTTATGGTTTGAGAAATATGTTTTTTTATTTTAATTTTTTACTAAACAGAAATAAAGTCTTAATTATTCTAATTTATTTCTAAGAAACACAACTGTTTGCGTCACACTAACTATTATAAATAATCAAAGCTAATTTAATGAACAGAATTTAAACAAATTCTTGAATAAGTTGTAGACAAATTTAATATAACGTCGCTAAAGACTTTCTACAATTAGATAAAATAAATACTTTGGGTAAAACATTCAAATAAAACAATTTTCACAGGAAGTATAAAACTCTTTTTATTCATGTATAAATATGGAATCAAAGGCACAATTATTGCACTATTACATCAAACATTTGTAAATATTTCACTAAAAGCAAAATAGAATAAAATATTATGTATATCTCTTTAAAAGTAAATCAGTTAAAACTAGTCATTAAGTTTTACAAGACACTCATTTTGATTCTCTTGATTGGTCTGGGCATTTTGTACATTTTTACAGCTTAGCATTTTTACTTTTACAGCTAAAAATAAATTTTACTGTGTAACTGTATATTGAAAAGCAAGGTAAAAAAATCATTAATGAAAAATAACTCAACACTATTTGAATAAAATAAATGTACTACCGAACAATGACTTTGTACTGCTTGCAAAATTGACTCCATTGCTTTGCAATGATTAGTCGTACATTGATGTTTTCAAACAGCTAATACTCTTCATTTAAGTCTATTTGAAATACGCAAGTAAAATAGTCTTACATAAAAAAACTTAATAAATAAAATACCAGGCTTAAACAGAACAGTAAAAAAAAATTATGTAATTAATTAATTGTCAAATATTTGTTCTAATAGGCCTAAAACCTCCTTGAAACCTACAAATATTTTAAACTAGCAAACAAAATAAGTTTTTATTTAAATATTAATTCTCTGAATGAAAAGTAAAACTATTTTAACAGGTATTCAAATCTAAAAAAGTATCAAAGTTTTAATTTCATGAACAAGCTATGTATTATTATGTATGATAATAATTATAAAAGTTTTAAAATAGATTTAATTGATAATACATATATTTAAAATTTTTGCTTTTCAACAACAAAATTAATACAGGAGAGTAATTAAAAAATATAATCTATTAAGAGATGGAATGTGTAAATTATATCAACAGCCTTCACTGAAAAATACTATAGAGATCAATTTCAATTTATACTATACATGGAATGTTAAAGATAAACTTCAAACTATTAAAACTTAAATTAAGTAATGCCCTGGGAGGCTAATCTTCAACAATGGACGGCATGTCATTTCATTACAACTAATTAAGAACAAACCAATGTTTTTCATAGGAATATAAAGTCATTGACTTGGCATTCTGAAGGAGATATTTACTCAGGGGAGGTATAGATGAGCTTAGGATGACAGCTGTGGGCTTCTCATTAGCTGAGGGAACACCATTACGTAACAATACGGTTTGCAGCCATCGTCGAGCGTGCCGGGCTGATGTGCTGAGAGTCCCAGGTTCGAATCCCGCTGGTGGCACTAACTTTTGACCAAGATTTTTTCATTATCAGCAAGTTTGGTTGGTTTGGTTCGGTTATGACAGTTTAATTTTATTATTAAGTCATTATAAAATTTTAATTGAGCAATCACTAGTTTTATTTAATGAACAGAATTATTTTTGATATTAATAAACTTTTTCTATATTATTTCATTATCAGAAAGTTTGGTTAGTTCGGTTAGGTTATGATACTAATTTTATAAAAACCAAATTATAAAATTGAATTTGAGGCATTTATAATTTTATTTTATGGACAGAACTATTTTTGCGATTAGTAAACCTTCATTGCCAAAATGCTCTCTACTACAGCCCTGTTCACGAAGGAATTTTGAACTAATGCCTCAATCGTACCTCCCCTAAGTCAGACCCGAAGGAGACATCCCATTTATATGGACCAGCTGTAACCTGTTTATTTCTTTTATTTCAAGAATACAGTTGAAAGAGTCTATTAATAAGTGTGCTTTGATTAAAGTTTAATATTCTCTTACTTTTAATAGTTGATGGTAAAATAAACATGCTATGGTTTACAGTAAAAATGTCTCGATACAACAAATTTATTGATTAGCGATACCAAAAGGTGAAAAGTCAATTACAATAATACCGATGTTGATAACAATGTCTAATTGAGAATCGACACATCCCTACTTTAAAGTAAGTGCCTTTTAAGTTAGGCATGAATAACAAGTTGGTCCATAAGAATAAAAACTGCATTTTATAGACAAGATGAATTGAAGTTATTTTTATTTTAACTCTGGTGTCAGCTTTTACATGCAAATGGGATGTCTACTTTTTATGGGTAGCATATCTAGTTAATTGTAAAATATGTTACTTCAAAACATATTTTACATGATAACATTATACTTTTGTTTAATGGTGTCAAAGCTATCTTAGCAAAAAGAATTAAAAAATAATAACTATGATAATATTACAAAATATTATGTGAAGTAACTTAAGTAAATAATACTTTATACATGTGCAGCATTGAATTAAAAACTATATACAATCTTACATAAAGTAAGAAGAACATGTATAGGTGCATTTTACTCTCAAGCGGTAAAAAAATAAATTCAGTACAGTACTCTATAGGCACATTATTATCACACCATAATGTATTTTGTTTAAGTATACATATTTTTACATATAAATACGGTTGTTTTAAACTTTTATAATTTTGTCATCTGGGGATTAAAAGTATGTTGTTACTTTCCGAGACAATGTCATATAAATCTCATAAATAGATGTGAGATCTTAGTTCTAAACCGGTACCTAAGAACTAAGAATATAACAAACCAAAATAAAATAAACATCAGTATAATCTTAATCTATACAAAAATATATTTGAACTCCATAAAATATTTGGAACATCCTGAAAATATGTTAACAAATTATTTAAAACATAGTGAGCATATTATGTTGTAAGTGAAAAATAGTAAAATTTATCACCTAGGCCTATTTGAAATAAAGTTATGAAAAATAATCTTTCACGATAAGAAATTATTTTATAAAACATTATTTTATGTCGGCTCTAATAACTCAAAATTGTAAAATAACAAAATATTGAATTGTTGATACAGTACCTAAAATGACCATATTTATAAAAAATGTTAATCAGGGATATACAAAATATTAAAACACTTATTTGATAAAATACAAATACTAATTAAACATCTTAAAATAAATCTTTACAAATATCTCTAAATAATTAAACTAAAACAAATATACAATATATCACATTAATTTAATGAACACATTGCGATGGAAAAAGTGAGTGTAAGTCTCAAAATAAAAATTATTAAATCGTTCATTGATTAGTTGATAATACTCTGCCTCATAAATTGATGCATGTTTTCACAAGGAAATAGCTTTTAACAAGGTAAAAAGGGCTGTTAGGTCCTGTTTAAGGCAAACAATAAGTTTAAGGCTGCCATGTGGCTTTCAGTTACAATATTAACAATTTAGTAAGATACTAAAGCTTGAAGCAATACAAATTAATAATGCAAAATTACCGGAACATGAGTTTGATGTTCCTTTAAACAAAATACAGGGAAAACAACAACTCTATAATGGATGTAGGTCTTGTCACTGATATTAGATAACAAACTGAAAGTGATCTTCCTGCTGCCTTGTAAGCTCTGAGGCTAGTTATGTGCAATAACATTAAAGTGTGTTTCTGTAGGCTAATTTTTTCTTTCAATTTTGATTGCTTTTAGTTTTAGAAGATTGTTTCTATATAAGAATGTTAACAGAACAAGAACAAATGTTGGGCCAACACTTGATTGTTAAGGACTCTATCAGCATTCAAATACAGTAGATTTTTTATGATAAAAAAATTAATCTATATTAAAATAGCTGGTTTTATTCAGTAACAAAAGTACCCAAAGATGTCTCTAAACGCATACCCATATTTAGTTTAAAGTACCCAACTCACAAGTGAGGGTTGCTTTAATTAAATTGTAATAGTCCAAACAGTTGCTAATGTTCTTGTAGAGAAAAAAACCCTAGTTTTGTGGTACATTCAAGTACATGCATTTAACCTAGGTTTATCTTAAGTTTTTATGTTAGGGAGAGAGCAGGTCTAGTGGTAGAGCACGGAGCTTTGGTCCTCGAGGTCCCGAGTTCAAATATTGCTAATCACCAATGCATTTTCTTTAGTGATGATGTCCAAGGCATGGCCTGAAGTAACGTGAAAAACAACCCTAGACTAGAGCCTAATCCTAGGTTTATACTTAGGTTTAATCAAATTTAGCAATGGTCTTTAAGTTCTGGGGTCCTATCAGTGAATGCTATGGGATATCCGACAACTAATTTCCAAGCCAAAATTGTTTACGGAAAAAGTGTTTATAGTTTTTTAACTACGGTCACCAACAAGTTTTAACCAACTTTTGTGCTTAGCACAATTTTTGTTTTGGTCACATCCGCCAGGGTTTTCACACATCAGTCTGTGGGACGCCCACCTTATCCACCTTGGTGATGGACCGCTTGGCGGCCACCGGGGTTGTCTTCTTCCTGGGCCCGGCGGGGCTGTTGCTCACCTCCTTGCTGAGTGAGGTGTTGCTCCCTGTCCGCAGTGAGGGGTTGGAAGGTGTCCGCCGAGGTAGGGGCTGCTTGGCGGGGGCATCCCGGTACTCCATGCTGTAGATGTTACTGGTGCTCCGCTGATGACTCTGGATGTTGTTCTCGATGCCTTCCATCCGGTCGCCTTCGGACATCATCAGCATGTCCCCATTGTAGTACAGTGATTCTCTGTAACCAGTCAAAGATTGATTGGATTAATAATCAATGTATAAATTATCATGGGTATCCTTTTTAAATAACTTCTTGATCAGCATTGTACATGTTATTTACTTTCCATATCCTTTTTTTTTAACTTGTTTTGTTAAAAAAAACATTTAACAAAAGAGAACATTTTGCTGGTTTATAAACATAATATATATATATATATACATCATACACACACACACACATCTAAACAGCAATGTATAAATGAACTACAGCTAAAAATAAAGATGAATTGTTAACTGACCTTTTTGCATTCCTCCAGAGAATGCAGAAGATAAATATAAGCACCACCAAGACCAGGTTTACCGTGGACATGGACCAGAAGGCAATCTGTAGTGGTTCTTTGGGCTCCCACCAATACTGTTAACAGTCAGTAACAGCATTAATCATCATCATCATCATCATACTCATCATAGAGGCATAACTTTTAGAGGTTAAGTGGTACAGAGGACTTGCAAGTACTAACTTTGCCTCTTAAATAACTACATTTTTCAGTTCATTTCATCACCATCACAACCACCACCATCCATCAACATCATGAAATGAATTAAGACAACAAAAAACAACATTTTGTGGCACAATAGCATTGGTATAGATACTATTGACTAGTATGATCTTACAACCCAGCCATCTAAATGAAACAAAAAGAGAACAATACAAAGTCAGTTGATTGCAATGAAGACCACACAGTTACCACATTGCTTAGCTAGATAGCACTAGCTCTCAAAAATTTGAGTGTGAATCTTGCTCTTCAGAAAAAAAATATCAGGAGTTTGGGATATGAAAAGTAGATGTTAGGACAATGATTTTACAATTGCAACAAGAAAACGTATTTAGGGAGAAGTGTCATGAAAAAGTAGTTTGAGTTAAAAATGCAAAAGACATCTTAGGCTGGTACTTTAAGTATATATTGTGTCAATTAGAGTGGCAAGCAGGATGTGCACGCACACAAGAAACTCTTCGCCTACCACTTTTGTCGATTTTGTTATATTTTACATTCATCTCAACAGTTAATTACCGTCAGATTAGTTTAATGCCACTTGCGTCTAGTGGTGTAACTTTCAGTGTTGGGAGCCTTCCTGTTATTCCTTCCTAATTGTTGCTTTGCCACTTACCTGATACACAGACTACTGCATTAATCATAACAGCCATTGTGTATATAATCAATGGAGATACTCCTCTACTACGGCACAACACAACCACAACCAAGCGAGCTTTCATGCATTCTTCACTATAAGTTATTCACCTAAAGTAACACACTAAAGCAACTAGGGGTCTGCGGGTCAGACTTTTTTGGTTCGGGTCGGGTCGGGTCGGGCCAATAATTTTGGTCCTCGGGTTTCGGGCCAAAATCGGGTCGGGCCAAAAATTATTAATTACCGGATTTTTTTTATTTTTTTAACTCCTATCTGTGTTTATAATATTACTTGAAAATAACATATGGAAAAAGATTGTATTTATGTATATTATTTCATGTTCATAACTTATTTACAGCTTAGGAGTTCGAGTTGCCTCAACTGCAAGAAAGAAGAAAATAATTTTTTTTTATCAAGCCATTCTTTCCCATTTCCATAACTGTTGAAATATCTAAACAGCTATATAACAAGTTTGTAATGGAACTTAATATAAATGGATCATAAACAAATCAATTAACGTTATCACAAGTTTAGGGCCTGTGGCTTCAAGACTGCAAGCAAGAAGAAAATAAAAATTCTATGTTTCCACCATGCAATATGAATCATTCATTCCCTGCCTCCTAACCTCCTCTCACACTTACAATAGCATTATTAGTTACATCATCATAAATAAAGAATTATCTATTACTGGCATTAGTATGCCTACAGCTTTACATAGGAATTATTTTTTATAGGGCCTAAAATAGTAATAGACTAAGCAACATGACAAGTGGAGAACTCATTGAAGAAAAGATATTGTGTAAACTAATTTACTATAAAACTCTAAAACAATAAATAACACACATACATTGTTTATGGTATAGTTATAGTAAAGACTGTAAAAATTGCATATCATGTCATACACAGTTATAGATACACAGTTATAGGCACAGTTATAGGTATTGCAAGAGATTAAAATCCTAAAACAACTGATTTTAGCTAATAAATGAAAAGAATTAAAAATCCATAAACTCAAGTCAAACAATATCACAATTATTAGGTACCCGAAAAGGAACTCTTAATATATAGAAAATTATATTAAATCAAGAGAAAAGAAAGTTAAATGCTAATTTGGCAACATAAGCAGACAGCAGAGACATTATAGTGCCCTAATTAGCAACACAACTCAATGTTTTTATACTGTTAAGTCAATGTTTTTGAAACTTTAGGGTCTTTTTCTCGGAAGGAAGGGTAGTAGAATGTAAACAAAAAACCATGAATCACTCTCACAGCCGGGCCCGGGGACACTCAAGGTTACAGACCCTCCCCTCCCCTCCCCTCCCATCTTACACAACCCGAGCCAGGCCCCGGGGACACTCAAGGTCATAGACCCTCCCCCTCCCCCACCACTATTACGCCACCCGGTTGTTCCAATTGCTGACAAAATACAAGTAACAAAACAAGGAAGTAGAGACAAAAAGATATATTTTCTTTATTCAAAAATATAAAACTGTTACGGATAATTTCCAAAGAAATTAATTCATGGTAGTTTGTGTCTTGTAAATATTTTGTATTGGATCTTAGAAATATCTTTTTTGAAACTCAATCTAACTTAAGGAAAAAATAATTTTACTGATGAAAACTTTCATAAAATTATAAAATATTTAGGCCTAACCTCTTTGTAGACTTGTTGATACTTGATACTTAAAAAAAAAATTAAATGGTGACCATAAAATGCCGAACCAGACGATCAGAAGTGTTGTTTTGTTTTGTTACTGAATGACAAAAAGGACAATAGGAAAATAAAAGAACAAGATACAGATCTGTACACTATATCAGATATTTCTTTTGTTTATAATTTATTATGTAAATAAAATACTAAAATATAATTTAAACTAGGTATGGAATAAACAATAAATAATTAAACTGGTACCTCTGGATAAATAGTCTTTGTTTTGACTTTGACTTTTTTCTTTGCACTGTTGCGTCACGGCTTTTGTTTTGTCAGTAGACGACTGGCTCTGGCTAGTGACAGTAAGGCAATAATTGCTCTGTTGTGTCTTTGTTCTTAAACGTGAGCAAACTTAATATTTAATTCTAATTTTAACATTTTAATTCCTCTGTAATAATGTATATAAGAGTGTTTCTTTGAAAATTACTTATTATAACTTTAAAAATAGCCTAATAATTATTTTTTTTGGCCCGACCCGATCTTGGCCCAAACAAATCTCTGACCCGACCCGGTCTCTCGGGCCTTCCGCTGGCCCGACCCGACCCGAAAAAATCGGGGACCCGCAGACCCCTAAAAGCAACCTCACCTCAGTGGAAGGAGGGTACGTAGGCACCAAGTAGCCGACTACTGTAGGCAGGTACCAGGTCCAGAAGGCACTCTCAGTCTGGCGATAGTTGAGCTGAACACTTGAGTTGAACGTAGTGTTGACACTGAGGTACTTCAACAAACCATCCCTGGCCATCTCAAAGTGCAACCCCAGGATCTGGGTCTGGGTGGGGTTACTGTAACAGAAGTTACACAGCTCAGTAAACTCTAAAATATCATGTTCCAAGTTAAGGCTAAGACAATACTAAAGTGACAAATTATTCATTTTAAATTCCTTGGTTTTAAAAAGTCCTCTTCAATTTTAAGAAACACACATTTAGTTGAAATAAGGCATAATACTCCATGCCACATAGGTTAGTCAAGGGTATCGTCAAATTTGTCACAGTTAGAATTTAACCTATACCTAGTGTATATACACCCTTACCCAAATCTGGCAAAGTTGCTGTAGGCTTTCATGAAGAAATGGCTCATGTTGCGATCATTATCTGTCCACATTGTGCGTTCTAGTCGCGGCTTTGCTGGGAAGAACTCTGAAGAAAGCAAGAAACACAGCAGGGTTAATATAATATAAACTATTTTACTTTCGTACACCAAGAATAAAAAAAGGCCAAGAGCTTTTTGGTCTTAAAAACATAATTTAAAATTATAATGTAGTTGGGATACCAAGCATGTTAACTATAATATTTTTAAAGTATAACAAGTAATGTTCAAATTTAAGATAAAAATAAGTCAAATTCTTTCATACCTATATCCATAAAGGGTGCACCAGTCAGCAAATAGTGTTCAATATCATGAGGATATTTTCTCCATTCTGGGAACCTGAACACAATCAAAACAAAACAATTATTTAGGACAGTAAACCACCTAATCAAAGTATCAATATGAAAGCCAAAACTTCTTGATCAGTAAATATAAAACCTAAAATCTAGGAATTCCAATAAAAGATCAAGATCAAAGTTGATCTGCATATGAACTTTAATAAATCTAGTTCCAAATAAACCTCTATTTTGTATAAATTCTTAAACTTTTTAATATTCAAAACTGATGACTCCAGCATTGCAGGAAAATCAGTGACCATCTGATTATGATAACATTTTGACTATTTCCTACTATCATGAAAATATAGCCAGATTCAGATTGTTCTCCAAAAATTTCCAAATACATTTAACCTATTCAAAAACAAAAATAAAACAACCAAAGTTACCAATAGGGAAGAGTATTTGTATGTTCAGTATGAGTGTTTAGTCTAGTGTTGGATACCTGAAGGCCTCTATGGTGGTGTTGAGGACGTACATGTAGACTGGAACATGTTGCTCCACCAGCAGTTTGACAATTTGGTCAACAGGCGCTCGATACCAGAAATCTGATAACATCTGGAACACAACACACATTGGATACTTGTAGGCCTATTTCATAAGTGGCACAGGCTCATGTGTAAAATAGGCCTAATAATAAATACAAACTATTATGACTGAAATAATTTTTTTCATATCCATTCATATTTTCTCTTCCTCCACTATTGACCATAACTGAAAATTTACAGGCGATAGAATGTTATATTCAAAATGTTGGTTTGTATAAAAAAAAAAAAAACATAAATAGGAAGAGAATTAAAATCCACTCTCCACTCCACCCCAGGAAACATAATATTTGTCAGATTTTCTATTTCGGGATTCTATAAAGAAAATCTGTAATTACTTATTACCTCGTAATGAGACAAAAACCTTGAAATGAGCTGTAGCATAATAAATCAAACTTGGAAAAAAAAAATACATACAAACATCAGTAAAATAACAAACATAACAAAGAGTTTTGCAACAGATAATCAGTAGCATACAGTATGGTTGTAACAGAAAACTGTACAAATACTTAGATCTTTTCATTGTAGTAGAACCAAAATAGAATCCATCTAAATAAAAACATAACAATTAATAATTGTCAATTCCTTGAGAAGACACACATTTAGAGTAGTTATATATCTTGTTACTTACGTGTATGTACTGTTCGCGAAGATGAGTTTTATTTGTTGGGTCAGGCCAGTAAGTGTACATGTACTTGATAGCTTCATAGATCCCTTTCTGATTCAGAGTGTAGTTGTATCGCAACACCAACTCTTTTATCTTCTGATCAAAGAATCGTTCATCAACTTCGTAAAGTGGTGCCAGAGAATCATTGTTATCTGAAATTATACAGCATTGTTGGTGTAAAATTACCTTAGGCTAAGATTAATTCATTTTTGTCAGCATTTTTCAAATATGCTGTTAGATAATTTAAATATCATAACAATTGGAATTGAATTATATAGACCTAGTAGAATTATTTCCATAACTTTGCAGGTACAACTTTGCTTAAAAACCTACAGCTACAGTAATAAGAATCGTTATTAAAGAAGTCGGAAGCGGTGATGCGGTTGTGTAGACATCACTAGCAGCAGAAGAGTGATATTTTACCCATTTTTTTTTTTTTTTGTAGATCAGTGCCACAAATTGATTTTGTTTTTCTTGTTTGGTAACTGCAAAACTCAAGACTTTCTTTTTATGTACAGGAAAAAATCCCGTCCCGTCCCAAAAATTTGGAAGGAAATAAAAATCCCGTCCCATCCCGAACCAAAAATTCAATCTCGTCCATCCCTAAAAACAATGTTTACGCAATTCTTGACTCCAATATTTTCATATTCATAAGTGGTTTTTCGAAGGAAAGCAATCATCTGCGGTTCGCTGGCGTAATCTTAAACGTCTTGGATTCAGAAAGCAAGTTGACTCTGTCCCATTATCAATGTCTTTGAATGGTTAGAACAATAATTTCTTATCAGTTTGAAGCACTCGTGAAAACAGTTAAATAGTTCAGAACCGAGTTAAAATATGTCGGTTGCCTAATACTATTCCCTAATTTAACTTTAAGCCAGTATTGCAGATTGATGTTTTGAAGGCTATAAGACGGATAACGTCTGATACTACTGGTTCTGACACAATCCCAATTTTCTTAGTTAAATAAATGTATCTTGTTTGCTCTCCTCCCAACAATAACTTTCATATTTATAGATCAGTGTTACAAATGGTAAAAATTGATTTTGTTTGTCTTGTTTGTTAACAGTGGCGGTTCTGGGACCTTGTCAAGGGGGGGCTACCGGTGGGTTTGGGGGGTGTGGAGCACCCCCCACTAAAGTAGGGGGGTCCGGGGGGTCCTCCCCCGGGAAAATTTGGAATTTTCAAAGCCGTTTGGTGACTTTCTAAAGCCATTTTTAACACCTAAAACCGTGCCCAACTGTCCATAAACTCCAATTTCACTTGTTGTTTGTCATGAGCAAATAGACATTTTAAAAATTAAACTATGACGATTGCATTCATGAATTTCAAAACACACTGTAGACTACGGCCATATCCTCCTAAAAGCCGTTTGGTGACTTTTTACAGCATTTTTTAACGTCTAGAACTGTGTGCAAAACCAAAACCTCCCATTTCCCCATTTATTTGTCATGAATAAGTAGACATTTTTAAAACTTACTATGACAGCATTCATAAATCTCAAAACATATTATAGGCTACGGCCCACATCCTCCTAAAAGCTGTTAACTGAATTTCTAAAGCCATTATTATTGTCTATATCTGTGTCCAACTGTCCAAAAACCTCCCATTTTACCTGTTATTTGTCTTTGTCATGAGCAAGTGGACTTTTTAAATTCAAACTATGACGAACTTGCATTCATGAATTTCAAAACATAGGCCTACTGTAGACTACAAAGCCATATCTCCTTAAAGCCGTTTTGTGACTTTATTAAGCGTTTTTTAACGGCTAGACCTGTGTCAAATTGTCCTAAAACCTCCCATTTCACCTGTTATATATGTCATGCAAGCAAGTAGACACGTTTTTTAATCTTACGTTTTTCTCCATTTCATAGATCTGTCACACAATATGTATAGTATCGAATTCAGTAATAGCATTGACTATATAAACTTTAACACTAGTGTTAGTGTTTATATAGTCAATGGTAATAGGCTACTGGTGCTACCACTGATTACTGATTGATGCCTGTGTAAAGTTAGTGGCTAGCAGACAATTTGACAACTAACTATGGAACATCAGGAAATCAGCTGTTTCCCCGTCCTCGCTCGCACGCTCGGCGCTTGCCTTTGCCCTAGCATGTCAACAGCTGTGCTGTAAAAATTGGATGATGCGCACAACTTTCCATCGCGTAATATTGTTATATTCATTGTGCTATTGTCCACAAAGTTTATCTTTGTGGAACTTAATACTACTCCTGCCATCGCTTATTAAGTTTAATAAAAACTACATTGATGTCTGTTTTATGACGTTGCGTGCTATGTACGTTTAAATTTATTTTTCCAGGTTCCAGGGGGGGGGCTTTAGCCCCTGTAGCCCCCCCCTGGAACCGCCACTGTTTGTTAACTGCAATACTCAATATTTTCCTTTTATGCACAGGATAAAATCCCGTCCCGAAAATTGAGAAGGAAATAAAAATCCCGTCCCGAACTAAAAATTCAATCCCTAATATAACAGTACAGTACATTTTAATTTAGGTATTCACGTAATTGGGCTGGGCTGCTGATATATTAAATTATTGTAGTAAATAAGTACAACTGAGCACCCTGAATATTATATTTTTAAAAGAAGTAACTTCTTTTAAAAATATAATATTCAGGGTGCTCAGTTGTACTTATTTACTACAATAATTTAATAGTACAGTATATATATATATATATGTTTCCGTTACTCTCGCAACATAAACTTTTGTAAGCTAAATAAACTTTTGTAAGTTAAATATTTTCGTCTATTGGCGCATTGTTGTAAGATATGCTTTATGCTTAGTGGTTACAGAGAAAATTCTAAAATATATACCTAAATTGGAATTAGGCAAATATGTTTTTCTCATGGAGAATAATAAGTAAACTGTTGTAGTTTGCTTGCTTATTGATAAGTTTTGATTAGATTTGGCAAAATTATTCATTTCATACTAAGCTTTGATTATTTTACTAATATTCTTTAGAAAGAAAATCACTTTTACTTCTAGTTTAAGGAAATATTTGAGTGAAAAGCCAATCTGAATAGTGGAAATTCGCTTAATCCGCAGATTTGCTGCGGCGGGGGTATTTTAGAAACTGCATCACACCTTTAGAACTCTGTACCTTATCCTATTAAATCCTTAGAAAACCGATCCCAACTGACGGTGACGTTGAGAGAATATTACCTTAACCGGATGGCCGTGGCGTGGCGGGATGGCGTGCATTAGGCCTTGGTGCAGCAGAGGCTGTATGTGTGTGTGATTGTATGTTAGGGAAATTTATGTAATGTTATTACACCTATTTGTTTATTATTGTATAAACTTTGTTGTTTTATTTTGTTAATGTTTTATTATTATTTATTGTTAGTTTTTTAGAGGTAGAAAGGATTGTGAGATCCTTAGTTCGCCTCAATAAAGAAGGATTTTCATTTAATTTCATTTCATTAATTGAGTGGTGATTTATACTGATCTCACAGCTATCCTTTTACTTCGTACAAACTATTCTTTCAATCTCTGTAATACAAAATACAAAAACCAATTTCTATCAACGACTTACAAATGACAAACGCTGCCTCCTGCGTGGTGACCCCAGTCATGTAGGAGAGCCCTCTGTTGAAGCGGCCTTGCCTGATGTACTGCTCTGCTGTGAAGTTGGTGAAGCGCCAGTCTTGTTCTCTCCAGCCCTCGTACCACGTGTCCCGCGGGACTGTGAAGTTGAGATCCAGCACCGGACCCCACGGGAACATGCCTACCTGGGGCTGTGACAATGTGGACAGAAAGAGTTAGAAAGAGAGTAAGTTCTGACGAGGTTTGGAGGAAATGTGATATGTAATAGCTTTCAGTTGTGTAAGTTCTTCAATTAAGAAAACGTCATTGCTTGAATTAAGTATCCAGGGTGTCAAACTGTTTCTTGAAAATCTGCAATTCCTTTGCTGTAGGCTACATAATTCTCCATAACATGTGTAGTTTGTCATATTAAAAACTTTGTTGTTTTCATAACATTATGAGAGTGTAAACATGCACTGTACAGTTGTTAAATAAAAAATTGTTGACTGTTCATTTTATTACTGGAGGAAAACAAACCTCCGGCATGAATTTAATTCAGCCTACAAATTATTTTATTTTCAGATTAGATACATCACAACCTAAAACCTTGAGACTATTTTAGTTACTCCTCAATGAAACTGGGAAGGGGGGAGCTCATCACCCTGCCTACAGGGTTAAAAGCCACTGAATAGCTTGATCAAATTAGACTACGTTTCTCAATATGAACAAACAACCGAAATATAGTTTTTAGGTAGTCATTTTTTTTAGTACCTCAAACTCAGCATTGCCCAGCTCATAGAAGCTGCGATGTCGCAGACACTCAACCAGCTTGTAAGAGCTCTCAATGCCACAGCCCAGCCGCATGGCGTACACTCTGCTGGTGTTCTGGGCTCGGTACCTGTCTACAGTCAACGCCCAGTCTGCTGTTGCAGACCCACTCTAAAAAAACACTCAGTACATTAAAAACTAAAAATCTACTGCTAAGTTTTTACTGACTAAATATTTTATTGTGACTAAAAATAATACCTTCGGATTTAAATCAGTGCATATTTTGGGTGAAGAAGCATTTCAGGAATGTTTTTAAGAACCAAACTCAGAGATATCTCTAATAATGATTCACTTAGCAGCTAGAAAAATAGGCAGATGTGTTCAAACTGCATTTAAAAATCTGTAACTTTAAAACCACTTTGCAATGAATAATTTGACAAATTTCTCAATCAGATTGTTAATAGGCTTTGCTTATTTTTTAACATACAGATATGACTTATTAAACTTACTTTCTAATGCTCTTTTACTTTTTTTTTAACTTTATTTAATTTACAATCAGTTCAAGTTGAACAATAAGCAAATGATACAAATAGTAATACAAAAATAACTTGAAGAACATGAGCTAGTGATTGACCACTGTCAACACTAGCTAACAAAGAGAATTTTTATAACACTTAGCTGAATCTGAATGGTAGGTCCAATATTGTATGTCGCTTCAGTCTGTAAATGGTGTTGTGATTGTCCAATAAATTAAGTGCAAGATGATTTGAATGATTTCCCAATTTTATAACGTATTTTTCACTAGATTTTGTAGTGAAAAATACATTGGTGTTAGTTTTTTTTTAGAGGAAAAGGTTCTTGACTTAGTAGTACATGATTGAAGGAAGAAGGAATGGATACACAACTAACTTACCTGAGTAAATAAATCCAGGTAGCTGAAAGCACACCTAAAAAGGTTCCCAACATAATAAACTTGATATTTCGCCTCTACAAGGAGCTGCCTTGCTCATATCAACAGTTCACATTTGCCAAAAATAACACTAATCACTGCATTATAAACCCTTTTCAAGACACAGGTATTGCTAATAACTAGGTACCTAAATACTATAAAAATTCACCCAGACATGGTAAAAAAAAAATAAATTCAAAACTATTAATTAAAGCGGGGAAATATTTACTCGTCACAACAAAAACTTATCCCTAACCAAGAGTGATACAAACCTGAGCAATTACTCTGGCGATTACGTCTCTAGATCTAGGGTTGACCATGAGCAGTCCGGCAGCCGCAGCTCCTGCGTCCGGGCCAAACACTGTGATGCCATCTCTGTCTCCGTTGAAGAACTGAATGTTCTCGTAGACCCATCGCAGCGCCATTGACATGTCTTGGATGCCGTAGTTACCCGGAGAATTGGCGTCTGCTGTGCTCAAGAAACCTGCACAAGTGATTGGGGCTGTATGAATTCATGATCATAGTTTGATTACCTATATTGTTTTAGTTTCTATGTGTGGATTGGATGAGTGGATTGGATATGTATCATTACTACCACTATCACGGTTTTATTGATAAAGATGTTTCAGTTCAGGTGCTAGAAATCAATCACTGACTATAATATAATTATTAAGCTTGAAGTGTTGAATTCCATGTGTCTGGGCTGCCATTGAAGGGACGAACTCATCACAAAGATTCTGATGAATTCAATATGGAACACCTTAAGAATAATTTTCTACTAGAGTTGGCTTAATCCAGACAAAAAATGTTTCTATTATAAGCAATTCGATTAAAAGGAAGGATACAATTTTTAAGTTGTTTACTATTCAGAAACAATACACAAGTGTTTATGGTAGAGCGACACTATTTGACACAAAATTGAGAACCAAGACTTTTCATCACAGACGAGTACGGAACACACTTAAATGGAATTTCTACCTACTCAGCCAACCCAGAAGGCTTATCTAATGTTTTGATGCATTATTGAATGCGACGGTTTAACAGGGTTTTACTGTACAAATTACCTTATGAGACTGACTACCAGGCCAATATTTATTAAATCATTTTCTCACCAAGAGCCCCAAGACGGTAGTTGATTGTGACAACCACCACCTCGTAGAAGGCTGCCAGGACATGTCCTGGGAACAGGTTGGAAGCTCCTTTGCTGAACTCTCCCCCATGGATGTAGAACATGACTGGGTACTGCTTGGCCAGACCTGACACCGTCTGTGAACATTATAAATCAGCATAGCTTTAAAAAAATCCCAAGTGAAGTTAAAAAATATACAATTGGTTATAATTCAAACAATGAAATATTAAATTTTATTTTTGGGGTGTGGGCTGCCGTGTTGCTTAAAATGTGTGAGGGTTTTTTTCCTTGGTTATGTTCAAAATGTTTGGTAAGAAAAAAAGAGCCGTTTCGGCACCCTTTCCACACCACCTTGATGGACCTAACGCAGAAAAGTCAGTCCCTCAAGCCGTGCACACAGTTGTTAATACACTCCTGGCTTTTTTTTAACAACTGAAAACATTTCAAGAATATTACACCTTGACATTAAAAGTTACTAAGCGAGGATTTAAAAAAATTTTATTGTCAGAAGCAAACTTCGTGACAAAATTGTAGCTAATGAGATGATCTTCAGCATATAACCAAGCAATTTCAAATAACATTTCTTAGTCTTGTGTAATGGAGTAATTAGTAGCGCAACAAGGTTCTTTATAGATTGCACCACGGGCCGTCCTCCCTGGTTTCGCTGATCTTTTGGTTTATGGTACTCCCAGAAATGTTTTCCTAGAAAACTAACTTTTAATGTCACAATGTGAAAATTCTTAATTCTTTTTAACTATGGAAATTATAAATTTATAATTCAAATTAAAAGTAAAAAGTATACAATTCTGCATTCTGCACTTAAGGCAGATTCCGAATAAATAAGTATTATTGTACTTAATCCGTGTTATTGAAGGCTAGGAACGAGATAACAACTTCGCACACTATTCGATGAATTGGCTCATCTCCGCTGAGTCCATCATGGTGGTGGAGGAAGGCTGTCACAAGCGTGCTTTCGTGAACTTATACTTAGCGTTCCATTTATTTACTTCGATGGTATCAACACGTTACAAGTAGCTAGGTGGGGGAAAAAAAACATTAGAACACTCTAAAAACCCAACACTCACCGTAGGAGAGTAGACGTTGAGGTAGAGACAGTCCTCGTCCATGTCTCGGATGCCCTTGGTGGCTCCAGTAAACCTGGTAGGCTGAGGACAAGCTGGGCCAAAGTCTACAGCTTGTATCACCTCCCAGCCTCGGTGGGGCCTGGGTGGCTGAAACATTACCATGAGACATTAGTTTTAAACAGAACCTCAAAAACTATACCAAACCAATATTACCTTCTGACCGGTCATTTAGAGTGGGCCGAATGAACCTTCCACATAAATAGAGTATCTGTACACTGCTCAGTTCTTGTTCCATGATGCATTTAAGCTGGTGATGTCCTAGGGCTGTTAGTAGCCTACTTTAGTACTCTTCAGCCTTGGATAGGTCAGGCCTTTCAATTATCAATTATCAATCATCAATGCCACCTAGGTGCTATTTTAACCCAAATATGAGTGAAGGATGAGTGTAGAATGGTGTGTGATGACCTGTGTAGCTTTGTTACTGACTAAGATCAGCTGTTTCATTAGTCAGGATCATTTATTTAAAGCCCAATTATCAGGAACAGCTGGGTCCAGTTTCGATCCATCAAAAAGCCACTGACTTTTCTCAGGATCGAACCAGCAACCTTTTGATTACTAGGCGAGCACCATAACCACTCAGCTACCCAGCCAGTTTTTGACAGGTGCTACAAGTATTGTACTGAGGTGAGTTGATACTATTGGAGGTTGAAACAGACTATTCATAGTTTTTGGTACAGAGTTTCAATCTATTAATGGTCAATGAGAACCCTTTGATAGTTTTTCTTGGTAGACTGTCTTTGTCGATTGATTTACAATATGTGCAAAGCGTGACAGGCAATTAAACCAAAAAGTGAAAGACTAGAATTAAGTCTGCTGTTAAATGTTATTTAATTAAATAGGCCTAGTTATGAAAATATATAATCATGTTAGAGGAACATGATACTGGTAAAATGAAACTAAACAGCATTTTGTGCAGCTTGCTCTGAGTAAAAATATTTATTCTACTTGGCTAGATCAAAAGAAAATACCGAAGTAATTGATAGCTTACCCTAAATCGACCCTCTTTGATAGGCGGGACAGCGTAAGGGATGCCGAGGAAAACATCAACTTTCCCCTGTATCCTCTCAACCTGCCCAGTCTGGCCCGGCCTGTAACCTGACTTGGGGTCGGGGTTGTCGTACAGGTACGTTTTGAAGCCTTGCACCTTTCCATACTTAGTGTCGACGATTACATCCCTCTCTAGCGATTGCCAGTTGTCTCTTTGCTTGCCTTGCAAGTCAGGCCTCCATTTGCCGAGCACCCCCGGAAGAGGAATTAACTGGCCTAATTCCTGCAAATAAAGAAAACTATCAGACAAACAAAATTGTAAAGTGAGGTTGCTGGCCTCTTTTAAGTCAAACAACTGAAGTACTGCTTCTTCCGCCATTCTAATTACCTACTAATTAACAAAACTTAACCTACTGCTGCTTTAGGACAGTGTATGAAAATGTCAACAATCTTTAATTCAATAAATCTATGATGTCTAGGTATCTAGGCCTAAGAATGTCTAGACAGAACTGTTGCCAGATATTTTAAATGTTGTGCTATTTGATGGGATGCATTTTTGCAATAGCCTGTACTTCCAGAATTCCATAGCCTGTATGTGACACTTATAATAAAAAAAAGCATAGGGGTGAGATGGTAGGCTACAGTAGGCTTACAAGAATAAACGGGAAGCCTTTCATAAGTGAGGCAAAAAACAACCGAATAACTATATCGATCAATTATTTCATTTAATAGGCCTATCAAGTTTGGTTAACCTAACCAAACTAACCGAATGAAATAATCGATATATCGAATAATCGATAGATATTTTCATTCGGTTGTTTTTGGCCCCACTTATGAAAGTCTACCCGAATATAAACAGTAGGCAATAAATAAAAATATCAAGTGGTGACACCAGGTTATTTACATCATGTCGGCAAATAAGTCGAGATCACAAGTAACTCTGATGCACAAGACAATCGAACAGGTCCCTGGATCTTGTTATGGTAGGGATTCTAATGTCTATTTCTGATAGCAGCCTGGACAGCATATATGACCTTTAGCAGCTTTTACAAGAAACCAACATTGGCAACGCTGCGCCTCATGCACAATGGCTGGATTTTCAACTCCTCAGCCAGAATATCCTTGGGCACCTCCCAATAGCGGTATCCCTGACACACTCCCACCAGACTCTAAGGGAAGCATATTCCAGACACAGTCTCACCATTGCACAATAAAGAGTTTTCAATGCAGTTGGGTTATTCATACCTTTGGTAGAACGGGAGATGTTTGTTGATACTGAACAATAGGCCTAGGCCTTAACTTATTATATTGGAATCCGCATTGCTTGTTAAGAAGAATCCCAATATTTTTGTAACTAACAGCATGGTCCACAATTACAATACAAGAAGAGCAACAAATCCACATGTACCTCAAGTAAATTCCACCCTTGCAAGCAAGAGCCCTTACTTCAATAGTATAAAAATTTACAATAAATTGCCTCAGTACATCACGCAAGAGCACTCTATCAACAAATTCAAGAACCTGCTAAAACATTCTTAAGTCAAGCGTCCTACTACAGTGTTGATGAAATTTATGTCTAGGCCATGTACATCCCTGAAGCGGAAATGAAACCATTTATATAAATTAATATCAAGAAATATATAAAAACCTGACGACCACGTCGCTGATGCGATACCAGGGGGAATTCTCCAAGTAAGTTTCCAAGTATTTATCGTATAGGCCTAGTGTTGTAAGCTGATGATAGGCTTAAGTTTTATGTTACAATTCGTTAATAACGATTAGGCCTATATCAGATCAAAAATAAAATAACTTATTGATAGGAATAAGTTATCTAGGCCTAATCGAAAAATCGTCCATAATTGTAATGAATGTTTAACAGGACAGTAACTATACCCCGGTAGCCTAAGAGTCGAGTACGCCTAGGCCTAACTTACATTCTATGAAAAATCTTAAATTTAAACGTAGACCTATTAAGCTGACCCAATTCAAATTAGGTAAACATTAAGTCAAAATAAGCATATTTTATGAAAATATTTGAGTGGAAATTGTTACATTACTCACCCAGCCAGTTAAAGGTGTAGCAATAACATAAGAGGGAAACAAAAATACAAAAGCAATACCATAGCCGAGCTTTGAGAAGAAACTAGAAGACAGTTTGAATCTCAACATTTAAAATCTGACTTATTTAGAGTTTGTCAAAAAGTCAAGTCTTAACTCTGAGAAGAAATCGTTAAAAATGGAACTTTGTTTACACTTTGTATAATCATAACATAACCTCAATTAGATGCAAGTCAGACCACAATTTTAATTAAGGGGATGAAAATATTTTATAACTATCTTTGACTTGACTTATTTCACTTTTTAGAGGGGTTTTATCACTTCATTATTACAAAACTCTTGATAATGAGTCAGAAATATAAAAAGGCTGTGAACTGGAACTTGAGAATAGGGTACAAAACAGAAAACAAAACAAAAACACAAACAAACGACAAAGAACGTCAAACGTCACTCGTTGCCGTCACGAGACGAAAGGGAAGGGAGTGTAGAAAAAAATCCACAAAGACAAGACATAGAGTAGTACAGATGAGGACAAACTATTGTTGAGTGACGAGATCAACGAGAAGCCGCTACTGCAGTAGTGATGACGAATCAATGAACGCTGATTAAGAGTGAACAGTGAAGAATGAAATGACTCATATGAGCAATGACGTCAGATGTCATGAAGTTCCGTTCGTATGAAGACTGCCCGACTGCCGTGCCGGCCGGTACCTACTAAACTACAGTAGGCTTATTCTGAATTGACTCAATTTCACGTTTTCGTTCTTCAACCACACTGTCCTCAATTATTTTTATTGTAAATAGGGATTAACTAATCCTATACTCCTATGATAATTAAACTACCATATGAGACATTTTACTATAGGTGCCTCAAAACGAATTTCTAATTTTGATATCTCATAGTTTTTTATCTCCTGAATCCAAATATAACACATTATTTTTCACAGCAAATGAATATTACTGAAGATATCGCTGTTTAAATGTACAACTTTTTAATAATAAAGGTAGTCAGCAAGAATGACATTTAATGGAGGAATGAACAGAGACTAAATTGCATGTAACTTATATAACTCATAACTCATTTATTGAACCAAAATAACAAAGAATACAAAATTTGCATTGGTCATGTCAATTAATATAAACGTGGTTCTTAATAATTTAGGCACGTCAATGTGGTGGGTCGATTCACGATTGCGAATTCGGGGCTGTAAGTGTTTTGAATGACTAGCACCAAAACCCGGCTTTGCCCGGGTAAAATTATACAATGTACAATGATTGTGGAATTATTTTTTTTTGCTTTCATAGATGTATATATCTTGGTAATATTTAATTTAGAAATGTATGTTAAATATTCTTTGTAGCACACGTTTCCTTAAATTGGAACTAAATATTAACATCAATTAAATTATCTATCTGACCATAATGTAAACAAATATGTTCTTCACATAGCATGGGATAGCATGGAGAGCCCCAGTGGCTTCTAAGCCACTGGGGCAGAGCTCAAGGGACCTTTTCAAAAATATAGGGTCAGTTTGCAAATATACACACCTAGACGAACATTTTGGTATATGTGGGGTTAAATCTTAAAACAAAAAAACCTTATATTGTTCACAACATTTCATGTAGCGTATTAAGGAAGGTATATTAGCGTAATAAGCTTTATTAGGAAGGTAACGCTTCGGTTATAATGAATCGAGTTGTTGGTTTGGTTAATGTTACCGATAAAACTTAGTCCCGTTACCTAAAGACTGTTTTGCACAATTAAATCTCTGGAAAAACACTTCAAAATACTATTTCAAAAATGCTTGCACACTTTAACATGAGTTATAATGAAGCCAAAGCTCAACCATCGACTAAACCAACACAAGTAGACTTATTCTCATTCCATTGTAAATTTTGAAGCTCGTTTTTCGTGTCTAGCTCATGCCCGGTGACTCTGGGGGCTAGTGTTGACGAGATTTTGTTTATATTAATTTGGAGTTAATTTCATTATTTGTGTTTTACCGTTCGGTTATATAACTAGAGAATGGGTTATTGTTTATGATTATATCGTTGGTTTTATTTGTTTAAACGGGGTAAATGACTGAAAACAAATTGTAAACAAAACACCGCCTCTATAGTGTACCGGACAGAACTAACGATAAAATTGGCTTTAGCTGTTCCATAAGGATGGGAAATCTACTAAGGGAGTATGCTTATCTATGGCTCAACCGTAGGCCTACTTATTTCTTATTTTAACGAAGATATATTATAATTTGCAATAAACGGTGCAATTTTCAGAATAAAAACTAATATTTTTTTAATAATAATAATAATCATAGACAATCCCCCTTAGAGCAAAGAGCAGTCCAAAGTCCAAACAGCTGATAGTTAGGTAAAACCAATAAAACAAAATATAGGCCTAACAGCTGACGCACCTTATTTTAAAGGTAGGTACCAATTTAAAAAAAAAATATTGAGGTGGTCATAATATAGTTGATGATATGACCTACACAACATTGATAGAATTGGTGAAAATAGTTATTTGTGCAACTAGTGAGAAAAGTGAGCAATTGACTCACTCGAGAGAAATCCTTACTCACGAGCCGTAGGCGAGTGGGGAATGTTTTCTCGAGTGAGGCAATTGTACTTTGAACTCGAGTTGCACATTATACTTTTCCTACAGTTACCATAAAACAAATAAATTTGTGAAAAAACATAACCTATTTTTACACAAAAGTGAACTTTTAATATAACATTTAATGTGAAGTGACAAATACAACAGTACAACAGCTGACCAGCTGATTTACAGTCAGTGCTGCCAACGTATTTCGCGCGCATACGACGTTGCCTGCATGTTACGCGCTCACTATTTCGTGCCTTCACGTTGCAAATCTGGAGTGAGACAAAGTAATTAGAGTGAGACAATGTTAACATTGTCTCACTGATGAGCGAATTGGCCACTTTGCTTTCTCAAATCAGTGAGAGAACATGTACATTGTTAGGTAACTGTAGGAAAAGCTATTTGAGTTTTAACAAGTGGTGTTAAGCCATTAAAACATTGTCTGTGTCGTCACCATAGCATTTAGGATTTTACAATGGCTTTATTTTAGTCTCTGCTTTAGAACATTTACAGACCGTAAGTGCAAGTTCTCGGGGCTCGTGTATAGAGTAGAGTGAAAGCATTTCTTCCGTATTCCAATGTTGTTCAAGGCCATCAAATCTCGTCTCACACATCTTTTGGGGTCAACAAACTATTTCGACTTCACTTGAGGTCAGGCCATGCTCTCCACCTCCCCCCACAACACCCACCTACAATTAATTTCCTCAAGTAAACCCTTTCACGTTTTAGGACAAGAAGACATACAATAATCGGCAAAGGCAAAAACATTAACACAGTCATACAAATACAACACACAAAGGAAAATACGACAATTACTTTGTTTTAAAGGTAAATACAGATGTAAGCAAAACTATTGTAACAATAATTATCATTGAGTCCCTAAAAGGTTGGTATGTTTAGGTTGTGTTAGTATTCAACGAGAAAGGGTCTTTTTTGACCAAGTTGGGATAACTCGCTTTATTTATATTAAAACTAATAAAGGTAAGGCCATTGATAAATGCGGAGATTTAAAAATCAAATAATAATGATTTGTTTGTCAGTTGTTGTAATAATACTAAGTTAATCAAAATCTTAATAAGCCTCACAAAAGCAATCATTTTTATTTTAAATAACCCAAACACTTGATTGTTAGTAAAAAATAAATTAAAATTTCTGATGAGACTATTAATCTACTATTAATTCGAAACTATACCAAAAAGACACCGGTTTCACCCGGGAATCCCCTCTGAATTTTAGTTCGTCAGGCACTCCTGAAATCCCCCGATCGCCCAAAATGTACTAAATTATCGCAACACTGGGGCTTATATTGAAACGCTGGTACTCATGTTCATAGCGAGAACTAAATTAATTTTCGTAGATTTTATCAAAACATAAGATTCCTTCCGTTGTTAAATTTGTGGAATAGCAATTATTACTTATATTCTTTTTGTCTTGGTCCTAGAATTTTCAGTAAATACCTTATTATTTCATATTCTTTTTCACTTTATGTACCTTCATTAGCCAATCTACGTTACCGATTCTTATATAGAACTACATCCGGTTGGTCGCAATGCTAAACAAAGTGCAGTCACAGAATAGTATGAATAAGCGGGCAATTGAAAGGACAATTATTCAAATCTATTTCTCATTATAGATTAAACCATTGACTTTGAATAGTGCAAGTACGTTTAATCTATGATAATTTGTTGAATTGTACGAACGCGTCCTTTTCATCCGAAAGATATAAAAGTGGGCCTACTTACCTATGTTGTTATGTTCATGGAACGAACTAGTTTTAGATGCTTTAATGATTAGTACGGTAACTAATTTATACGATTAATTGTTGACGTGTCTATTGCATTTTGGGTTCCTTGATAAAATTAAGATTTTGACTTTTTACTTCCTCTCTCTATGCATAAGTAAGTCACGATTTTTAGAACCCCATGTGTTTGTTTATAGAGTTATTTGATTTCAAATGCGTAAAAGTCTGCTATGCTAACTACTGTAGATTTAGTTTCGTAGACGAAGGACTATTTATAACCAAATCATTACGCGAGTCAACGTTTTCAGCACTTAATGCCCTTACCCAACTCGTGATATCTCAATGGGTTACACCGTATCATCAGCAAGATAAGCGTTATTGAGCGCGCAATATACTGTACTAGTTCAGGATCTTAGCTAGGCCTAGTTGTATTTGAAAGAAAATATGTTAATCACCATGTAAGCGTGATTTAAATAAAACTAATAAAACTCAATTACACCACTAAAAAACCACGGGCAATTAATTAAAATGTCATTAAATGGGTAAAATATTTCTTCGTAGATGACTTTAAAATATAGCCAATCAAGTAGAAAGGTAGGTGTTCAGTGATAAAAATAATAGACCTACCTGTAACTTGAGTTTTTATTACATAAGGCACAGAAATTAGTATGTTTTCTGTGATTAAGGGAAGGGGGTTGCTTGTTTTATACCATGGTGATTATAGCGTCCTGATTGTTGTAGCGAGTGTGCCTCATCCCTCTTTAAGGGCAGTGAAATTGGTATACAAGTGAGTTGCATTTATTTGTTTTCCGTCCCCGACTCATTGTCAATGGGTATTATTGAGAGGAATATTTTTAAATTTACTGTAAGGTAAAACTATAATGATAATATGATAAGCATGACTAGGACAATTTGAGGTATCTTAAACTAGAACATGGCCAATGAACAGTGATGGACTTAAATTATGAATCAATCAATTATCAGTTTAATTGGAACGCCAATTAAGTCTTGAACCTTGGGAACGTGGGAAGTACTCTACTAGAGAATACCGATACGGCGATATATTCTTGAACAAAGGCTGAATTGTAGGGTTAACAGTTCGTTCACACAATTAGCAGAAGCCTTGACCGTGGAAGGAGATTGTTTCGAAGTTAGGGATGTCTGACGAGTAACCACAAATGAAACAAAATTAATGTTTAATTGTTGACTTAGGTTAGTGCAATTTCGTGTTGTAAAATCTAAAGCCTATTTTATCTGCATTTCATCAGCGGTAAAATTTGAGAAGTAATGTGGATTTAATTAGAGGATATACTTTACAGTGTGCACTTTGTATTTTGTCCTGGCATTAATTGACAAGTAAAAATATCATACGGTATAGATTGTTTATAGTTGGTGAAATGCAACAAATAACTACGGTAAGTACATATTAAACAAAAATGCATTCAACAAATACCAGACAGAATCACACTTTTTGTCTTGATCTATGAGGACTTTAAAGGAACTTTAAAATCTATGATTTTACTTGGTGCAAATATTTAAAACTTCATGTAAAAACCTAGGCCTGCCTTTGTGCTGTATTTTTCGTTATGTGATGTATGATTAGAACGGTTATATTTTGCATCCCCCCATTACTATCCTATTATCACACGCGATCACGGTGCTTAGATAAGTTGGTTACAGCCTACAGCACGAAAGTTTGATTAAATAAGAATTTTTTTATTATAATAAGTTATAGGAATATAGGATTATATATTATATTATATCAAAATAAGAGTTTGAGTGGATATATTTGTATGGGCCCTCCTGAACCCAAAAAGTGGGTTTTGAAGCTATGTATGTCTGTGTGTGTGTCTGTATGTGTGGATGTGTACCGAGCTACAGACTAAGTTTACACCTGACACCTATAGTCAGATTTTGATGAAATTTGGTACCTATGTAAGGTACAATTCATGCGGTATCTCCAGGCGTTATTTTAATTTTGTTTAGTTATTTTCCCCATAAAAATCAACAAGCAACGGAAAAATAGAATTTCTTTTAAAATTATCTAAAGATTTTGATAGAAATTTAGTAGACCTATGTTATAACTAGACTACTTAGTACTTAGTCCGTTAAACCTGAACAAAATGGTACAACTCCCATTGCAATAATTACGGTTCAAAAGTTATTGTACCGTAACTAATGTTATTACACCATAAAAACCCATCCGATCAACATTAGTTTATTATGATACTTTTAATTCGAAACAAAATAGTGCAACCCAATTGTTATAAAAATAATGTGCAAAAGCTATTGCAACTTTTTTGATTTTCTCTATAGCACAGTAACTTTCACCAGGGCCCACGATAAAAGTTGTTGACAAGCGAATGGGAGAAAGTATATGTGTCAGATTTCTGATGTATTTATTTATGAAATGAGCCAAATGCGTTGAGAACTAAGATAATGCCGAAGCCATACTCACATGATTGAACATATATCTGTTGGGGTCCTCCCCCGGTGGCAGTCCCCGGTTGATGGTCGGGTCGTAACTGTTGGGGTTGGGCAGTTGGGGGTTGTTGTATGAAGGGATGAACTCTCTAGGTGGCAGCGCTTGGCCGTACCTGCGATTGTTGTAGATATAAGTCCTGTAGTTGGGGTCACCAGGGGGAGGTAGCGTGAACACCTCTCTACCCTCTGGCTGTATAGGTCTCCCTCCAGAGTATTGACTAGAGATCAGCTGTAGATGTAAACATTGTAGAAGCAGTAACGTCCTTGAGGCACGAGACGCCATCGCGGGAGTTTCTCTGAGGCCACGCCCCTCCACTAGTAAACAACTGTCATAGATACGTCACCTTTCTTGTTGTTATCAATGAGTAGTGATGGTTTACCCGGAATAAATTGATGAGGTTATGAGTTGCAAGACATTACGATCGATAACAATAGAAATCATCAGTAAATGTGGGAATAGTTTTCAAAATATATTTCTCGCTTTGAACCAAATTTCAAGTTTGCGAAAAATCACAAGAGTAAGTTACACAACAGTACTAGATACTTAT